>NW_008690990.1:14333-46811 GCF_000695815.1 Acanthisitta chloris | reverse complement strand
GGCACTGGCTCCAGATAACCAGAGACGCCTCCTCCTTCCTGCAGCAAACCCCGATTCCTTGGCTCACCACGCAATAGTTTCAGTAGCAGCACTTCCTCTACTGCAACCCTAGTTGATCCTCTTTATGTTGTGTGAGCAACAACTCAACAACTTCAGCACTCCATAGGTCATCTGACACTGAAGGAAAACTGCTCTTTGCAGTGCACAGCAATTGAATTAATTTGGAAAGTCAGGACGGAATGAGGTTAGGTACATCTTCAAAATAAAGCCCAAAACAAACACACAAACACCATTTTGGATGGTTCTTTGCCCCCCCAATTACTAATAGGCAACTCCATTTTTCTTTCTGTGATTGTACTGAAATCTTTACTGCTGGTGGGTGACCTAGGAGAGGGGATTTAGCAGAGTCAAATAGGTGGGTTTGTGATCAGCTATGTAAGTTTATATAGCAGTATTGTTACAAGCAAACATCACTTCATCCAAACTAGGTAAAGTGGAGTTATTTTACCAGTGATAGTTCATGCAGGTCTTCCAGAAGAACAGGGCACTGCAAATAAGCTCTTTCTTTTCTTGAGTAATTTCCCCTAAACAAACTCACTATCAAACTCCAAGGAGGAAAGGAAAAGATGGGAAAAGTAACAAAAAGGAAGAGAAGTGAGGTACAGAAGACGCAACGAAACACAGAAGAAATAAGACACAGAGCTTTGAAAACTGAAAACTGGACTCCAATAGGAATCCAGAGAAAATGCCTACGTATTCAATTAATGAGGCACAGTGGTCAGTCCTGCACGTAACAGTCCTGCTCTTTTCTCTGGAGTTACATGGCTTTATAGAAAGCCATCCCAGACAGGATGACAACACTGCACGTGAGTTCACAAACTTAATTTCTGCTTCACAGCAGTAACTATGGGAGACACCACAAGATTTTCATTTCTGTGCAGGAATGTTTTACTTCTGAGATGAGAGTTGACCAGCACAGGGCAAGGAGGACCAGCAGATCCCATCAGCTGGATTTTGTGCACCACTGATGGCTGAGAGACCTGTGTCAGTGACCAGTTAGGTTAGGTCAGTCAGTCATGCTTTGCTTACAAGTGGCTGGATTGACTCTCAAGGGCACCAGACACAAATTCTTTTGTGTTCTGATAGTCTCCATCTTAAGTACTTTAAACATGAACCTAACCAGCAACCCATGAGTAAGTACCACACATTCTCACAAATCAAAATGTGATAAAACCCCCAGAATGATCTGCTTCCAGCTACATTCAATACAAAGCTTTGCTGTACTTGTATATACAATCACAGACAGGTGTTGTACATTGATTTTTGAGCCAGCACTGAACAATTTGCCCCATGGCCTCTGCTGCTGTTTCTGTATCTCCTCCCAAAAAAACATGGAATACATGCACTACAAATTCTGGATACCACCTCAGCTCCAGTCTTGGCACCACCAATGTGCACCTGGCAACAGTGTCCAACTTTTAAAGTTTCTTCCTCACGCCTGGCCCAGTGCTACAGTCCTTGAGCAGCAACACCTGCTCAGGTGCAGGTGTCAGTGCTAAGGTGCTGGGCAATGCCTCATCTTCCAGATCACAAGCAGCCCCAGGGGTTTTGCCTTCCCAAGTATCCTGCTTATTTAACTGTCGTGTAAGTCACATTCTTTCAGACATTTCCTGCCTCTGAAAATGTTTTCCCATGCCATGATCAGAACACGCACTGTTTACTCGGCTGTTTCAACCCAGACAATGTGACATTGCCAATTGTTAGAATGGTACCTTGGTCTCCTTTGAGCTGTCCTTGCACTTGAGGATTTTCCTGCCTCCCAGTATTTTATGTCTAAATCTAGGAAAAGTAAACAACCAGGTTCCAGTTTGATACGTGGAACTGGGCTTTGCCTAAGAAAGGCTAATTAGACCCCGCTGTCATTTACATCAAGTGTAGCATAGGCCCAACTATCAACGAGAGTCTACCCAATATAAACATCTATATCTCTGACTCTTTAATGAAGGAATTTTAAAAATCATAACTATGCTGTGGAGCAAAAAAAAATCAGACACTGATGCATCGATTCATCTACATTGATGCTGCCGTGGACGATTTGACAAGAACTGTATTTTGGGATAGGACTTAAATGGATGTGGCAGGCTTCTAAATAAACTTTGAAGCAGGTGTTCCCTACTCCACCTGATTCATCAGGGAATTCCCTATTCCACCTCTTGTCACAGAGCCATGGGACACGGCAGAGAAATCCCACATATGAATATTAGACACATGTTCCAGTTTATTCATCAAACACTTATCACCATAACAGGGAGATTTGCAAGCAAACACAAGTTTTTCAAATTTATTCTGAACTGAACAACATAGCTGATGGTACAGAATGGCCACTGCTTTCCTCAGCACACCTGTGGCAATGGTGTGCCTTCTCAAACTGGGGCATAACTGACTGCAGAGCACACTGGTTTTGCCTTCTCCAGCTTGGATTGTCTGCGGTAAGACTGCCACAGTAACAATGTCTTTCCTCAAGCCAATGCTAAAGCAAGAACACTTTTTCCCCTCTCCTCCTCCAGCTGCTAGGCAAAGAATAAACTTCTAGCTTTGCCCCTCCTTTATTGGAAGGGGAATAGGGTAATATGCTGTAATTGGTTTTCCATGTTTGCCAAGAGTCTGTTTCCTCTTATCATCCACAATATTTAACATAAGTCTTGTAATAGTTCCAAAAATAATAAAATCTGTCCCAAGAATAAAAATGATAGATCCACAACAGGCTGCCTTTTTTTTTTGTCATGGCCTTGGTTTCGTAACATTCTGTTAGTAGCTTTTATTGCCTAATGTTGTGGTTTCTTTCATAGGCAGCAGACCCAGTAAAGACATTTCATCAGCTACTTACACAGCAGCAGCCTGGATTATTTACAAATGGAGATTTCAGTGGTGTATTACAATAAATCACCACTGCATACTGTTAGAGTTACACTGCAGTCATGTGGCAGAAGAAAACCCAAAGATTCCAGGGAGAGGAACATTAAGTATGTACAAATGATACATATGGTATCAGCAAACAAATTTATCAAGCTATCCAAATAAAACCTGTTAGTCTCCCTCTGTGTCCCTGATCTTCTCCCATGCAATAGTGGAAAAAGACTAGGCAAATTATATCCCCCCCACACATGCAAAACAGCACACACGGTACATGTAACAAGTAACAGAACCTGTGCAATACTTCCTTCATGGTTTTATAGCATGCGGCAAGACAGCACATCCCTCTCTCCCTCTGCTCCACCCTTCCACCCCTAAAGCAAATGCCCCATACTGGGCAAATTCCCCTAAGTGTAGGAGTTATGGATATGATGTGGTAAAGATGAGGAGCAGCACTTTGCCCACAGGATTCAGTCTGAATGAAAGGATACCAAAACAAGAAGGACAAAAAGGAGATAATGCACAAGAGAAACTTGATTTAGAAGGAAAAAAAAATCACTGAATCAAACCAACCACCCAAAAAACCTAACAAGAAAGCTGTAGGGACAATCAGTAGTGTCAAAAGGAATTGCTATCTCATGCCTCAGTGTTAACAGAAGCAATACCCTACAACCCAACAAGCAATACCCTACCCAACAACAAAGTAACAACTTTGACACACTGGAGTGCCCTCACTAAGAAAGAATATTTTAAAAAACGCAGAAAACAAACCTTCAATGCCCAGAAATTGCTTCTGATATTCCTAAATTGGTTTAAGAGCCATTTTGTTCATTCAGTTTACCTGTAACTTTGAGCCTAACGATTTAGTGTTCTAATAGTCACAGGTAAACTCTTAAGGCAGAAATAGCTTTCCCAATGTAAACGTGTGCCATTTAGCCTAAAACCAAACTGTGTCCTTCTGACTCCACCAATATTGTGGCTGAAGGCTCTTACTAGCCACCACCACAATGAACAGTGTCACAAAAGCCTAACGCAGCAGAAAGGACACAACTTTGGAGCAGGGGATGGAGCACTCACTGCCTGCTGGGGGCTTCAGACACTCCTGTTATTTTAGCTTATCTGCAAGTGTTTTGGCAGTCATTTTACCTTAACTCACTGCTGAGTCTGATCTCACACAAGAATAAATCAGAATGACTGAAGCCAAGAGAAACAGGTATAAGATTGAGGGGGAGTGTTAATCTTTCCTAAACGACTGCCAAAATTCCTGGAGCTTCTCATTTTTAGCAGAAATAGGAGACGAAACTTAAATCAGGCTTACAGGACTTATCACTCCAAATTTACTCTTTTGTACGTTAACTATGGTTTATACCATATGCTAAACTGGGAATAAGGTAAACTGCACCTTGGCATGATTTTTCAGCACCAGTAGTTTTATATTACATGTAACAGCTGTACAAGCTGCTGAGGAAAAATGAAGTATTTTAGTTCCTTGGTTGTGAAAATTCAACCAATAAAAGCAACTGGAATTTAACATGAAATATCAGCAAGTTATCAGTCATGTACAAGTAAAACTGACACCTGAGAAAGAATAACCTTGTTAAAGCATGTGCTCTAGAAGTAGACCCTCCTGCTAGGTTCTGTGTTACTTAATTTTCAAATTCTAATAGGATAAAATAACACCAGGGCTACTCAAAAAAAAAAAAAAAAAAAAAAAAAAAAAGGAAAAACCCACAAAACCACACAGATTTCTAACTGGCAACAAAAGGATTATGTGTGCACAAAGTTTGTGGCAAAAAGCCAGCCAGAATGCATGGAAACTTCAGTTTTGTTCTCACTCCTCTTTGAAAGTACCAGACCCTTAACATAATGTACAGTGTAAGACTGGCATGTGAGCCAGGACCAACCAGCAGGATCAGCGATCGATGTGCATACGTGACTACAGGAAGTCACAGCACATTGCCCCTGCCCCTCACCCCCCAAAAAGCAGCACTGGTGGCTCTTTGCTATAGGAGCCTTAGATTCCTGGGCAATTCTATACCTCTTCCATGCTTTCAGAAAATGAGAGGCTGTGGCATGCTTCAGTTTTGTAAATCATCACCTCTTTAAACAACGTGCATTTTTTGTTCTGCTCAGGACAGGGTACAAATCCCCCCTCTGCTCCCTTAATGGGCAATTTTTATGGCTCTGAGAAATTTATTCCCATTTCTAATGGAGCTGAGTCTGCTACAGAAGAGCACACTTTTCTCAAGCAATTGAGTTCTACAGTGTTGCCAGTTGCAAAAAACTTCAAGGAGTTACTTCAAGCAAGTACTCTTGTTCATTCCTTCTTGGGAACAGCTAGTTACTACATGCCAGTTTGCCCTTGGTATCCATGCAATTCAGTCCTATGGCTTTGCTGGCATGCAAGACAATTTCCAGACTTCAGCTGAAACAGTAAGTGTGCTTTATAAATCCAAACTTCATATATAATAAACAGTTAACAGTTGAAAGTATGCAAATGGAGTAATCTCTTAATAATTTAAGAAGTTGAAAACAACTATATTGCATTGCTGATAATGCTACTAAGTGTATAAAAAAAGAGCTGAAGTCAGCAACTAGCACAAACCCATAGTGGTTCCCCCCAATACCAACAAAAGGTTCCACACATTTTTTTCAAATTTTATTTAATCTCAGAACCACTGCTGTGTTACACCTGTCAGGCTGAAGTTTATTCACTCTGGATGTTAAAGTTCTGACAGTAAGAGTGGGTGACATGAGGATCCATGTCCCCCAGGGTTGTGTTGCAGTTAGTATTGGTCCAGTAAGACAAAAGTTTTGCAGACATTGCCTGCCTCCCACCCTTTTTTCCCCAATACATGAAGCATGGCCTAGCACTAGTGTCACCCTTTTATCCACAATTTATTGAAACAGGGTGAGATGGAAACTCAGTTGTTTCCACATTCGCAGGAAAAGTGACTTGAATATTCTGTATTTTAGCAAATAAACACTTAAACACAGGATTTTGTTTTGCACCGTTGCAACCGTTTCATTTGAGGCAAAACATGTCTCCCCACCTCCCACCACCATAATAAGTACCAAAGCATTTCTAGTTTTGATTTTCATCAAGATTTCCAAACTGGCAGATTTTATTTTCACACCCTCTTCACAATAGACAAGATGCTTACCATATATTTAGGATTACAAGTTGTCACTAAAAGAAAACTTTACACAACCACTATACATTTAGGTTGAAAAACTGTCCTTGCATGAAAAATATACCTAGAAATCAAGTGGTAAACAAGAAAAAAACATTGAGAAAAGATTAACGTTTTATAATGTGCCATTTTAAATTTATCAACTCCTCCTCTACTTTCCATTCATACTCTGTTTTCACCTATAGTATTTGTTAAGGCAAACAGCTAATCCATTTCTGAAGAGGTGCTGTGGAAATTGTGGACAAACAGCAAACATTTGGCATTAAAATAGATAGCACGTATGTAGCCTCTAGTAATATACATTAAGCATCTCTCTTGGACTTCAGGATAATGACAGGGGAGGATGAACATGCTAACAATGTCAAAAAGGCTTAAAATTTAGCGTCCAAGCAACTTCTATTAATGCTTCTGTAGTTTTCAAGCTCTAAGTAGTATAGAATTTATGCAAATGCATTAAAGAATTCTAGCTTGGCAAGTACACCCAAGCAGGTTATTAAACTATATATACAGAAAGTGATAAATACAGAATTAAAAGAGTCCTTCTGCTTCTCTTCATAGCCTTGAAAATTGACAAAAAACTTGAGGACAGCTCTACAATATTAAACATTAGGTAACCGCAGGAGCTGGGAAACCTAACTACACAAACTGATTAAAATACTCAGATGACTTTGTAGTGTTTAATACAGTTCAGTTCGTAGTCAAGGGCACAAGACAACATTTAACAAAAATAATCACATCAATTGACCTAGAAATCAAATGTAAATAGATATGAATACAATCTCCAAAATCTGTCTTTAAGTGAACATTAACCATTTATTCAAAGTTATACAAGAATTTGAAGGATAAAGTCTTCTGCAACAGGAAACCAACTTACAAGTTTCATGTCTCAGTTGAATTGAAGTGGAGGCGAGCGGGGCGGGGGGGGAGGGAGGGGTGAACAAACAAGTTAGTAGGCCCCATTCAGGCAGCTAGAAAGTAAAAACAGGCTCAACAGCAGCCTCCTCCAGCTTGTTGTCCTCCCTGATTGCCTGCAAGTGTTGCATTAGTAGCAGCATGTTGAGGGCCAATTTTTATGCCATTTGCCTGAAATGAAGTTTAATACACAGCGTCAGTATTTTAGAACACTAATATAGTTGAAAAGCTGTTTTTTTCTGTTGAGATCATATAACAAGTTCCTCTAATGTGTGCAATAAGTATAGCTAAGTTTGCATTTTTTAGCAATGTTTCTTTAGCAATGAAATATAATTTGAAGGAGGATGCCTTCCTTCTCATTTAAATTTTATCTCTGTGTCACACTCCAGAGCTTAAACTCCTAGCAAAAAAAAAAGAAAAACAAACCACAGAGCAAGAATTGTATTTGAATACTACTTGGCATAAGGCTTTAAAAACACATAGCATTTGCTGAGAACATATAATCTCTCCCCTCTTGCCAAAACCTCCACTAGTTTAATAGTTTAATATAAAACTTTTCCCCTCTAGACAGCATTTCTTTCTGTGTTGAATCAGCTGTAGAGGCTAAGGGCATACGAGTGTTCTGTGTCATCAATAATTTCTGTGATCCCGAAAGACATGGCTACTTGCCAAGAACCCACACACAGCGCAGCTCTTTCATTCATCAAAATCACACTTATATCTTAACCCTCACTCCCTCAAGTGGATTTTACCTAAAAATACAGCACTTTGAGAAAAGTAATACAGTAGCTTCAGAAATTAAGCTCTTAAGGAAACTTTGCGTCACAGCAAATCTCAGATTTATAGTGCTTGGCAGTTGTTCTGCAGCAGTGGTAGCCTTCGGGTTTCTGGCACTCGCTCAGTATTGACAGCAGCTGATGTGGTTTCTTTTCGCTCTTTGACTCCTCTTTAATAAAAAGCATGCCCTATGGCTCATTGGTTTTGCCCCCTCTGGGCTGATAGCAACTTCTTGAGGAATCAAGGAGCCAGACTTGGCACAAAGCCAAGTAAGTAGCACGGACTGTTGGCTCTTGACAGCATATTGCAATCAAAGCTCCGTAAGGCACAGCAGAGCAGGCAGCTACTGCCTGAGACTCGACAGATACACGAGCATGCTTTCCCAGGCACTCTCACTGCTCTCCAATTTATACTGCACTACCAACTGCGTTTCCTTCAGCAAAAGTGTGAAAGGAAATTTTAAATTTTTCATCACCAAACTGAATTTAACAAGTGTTTCAGCAAAACACCATATATACACAGACATTTTCCAGTCAGTGAGAGTGTCTTTGAAGGAATACTATTCAAGTCTTACTTAGCTGCAAGTTTCTCTATGCGATGCGTAGCATACTACTGCAGTTTCTCACTTTTTCCTCTCTAAAGTCCTAAGAGTAATATTTTTAATAGTCCAGATTTTCTCATGTTGAAATATGCTAAGCATAAAAGAGCTAAAGCTATTTAATTGAGTCCTGGCAATTCCCTCACTACTCTGAGCAATTCTGCAAGGACTGTAGTGCTTAGGAGAAGCACCAGCCTGACAGTCCCAGGCAGGGAACACCCCTAGACAGAACAGAAACAGCAGAGCTGGGGTGCAGATTTCCACATGTGGTTTCAACTAAGCACCTCAGAAATGATACTTAGGGGCATGCAGGACAAAAAAAACCCCAACAACTAGGGCATCAGAAAGGACTGACCACATTGTCAAAGTGAAATTTTATGTGGTGTGACTTTTTATGTGAATGCTAACAGAGAGCTTACATGATCTTAACTTCTCTAAATGATACTAATATATTTACCACCACTGAACTTGAATTTGCTTTTTCTGTGGCCATGAACCTCTCTAACTGCTCAAGATTTTCAACAGCACAATCATTTCAAAGTTCTAGAGAGACATTACAGATCTTTCCAGGCTCTCGCATTATAAAAGTTCTTCCTTCTTCACCTCTCCACACCCAGCCCAAACAAGCAAAGGGACAGGCCCCAAGAATCTGTAATTTCGGGAAGGTACATAGGCAAAGTGTCTTTTATTCCCTACAGTATCCAGCCACCTAAACCAGGAACATTTCAAAAGTCTTTTATGTAACTCTCAAAGCAATCCCTCCCCTACACTGGACAGCTCATGGAGTGCATCTGGCATATCAACATGGTCCCCCATTTACATAGTGGAAAATTATCTTTGAAAACAGATGACACCATATGGAGAAGTGGATGAAAGTGGATTTTCTTCTCTTTTGGGGATTTATATTATTTTGTGATGCTTCATGGATGGATAGGGTCACTTATTTTAATCCATTTTTATCACAATGGCAGACAATTCTATATCCAAATGGAACAGACAAATCTTTTACTGTCCAGCCTTCTAGGGAAGGTAAATACTGTACCTTTAAAAAGTAATCAAACAAAAAGTGTTCAGAGTACTTAAGGGTTACCTCATTATTAATGTCAAAAACTCCTTCCTGGATTTTCTCGTAGATCTCCTTTGCAGTGTTAATAAATGCCTAAAACAGAGGAAAAAAAGACCACAAACACAATGAATGCAATATCCTTTGGTGCAAGATGCACTAACTGGAATTCAATCTCATGTGCAGTTGTTTCAGTAAGACTTTTCTTCCTGACCTCTGCAGGAACAGGTATGACAACAGCATCCTATACCCTCCCCTGAAGCAGCCATGGATCACACGCTGTTTACAAAAACAGTGGCATTTTCATAACATCTGTATTCTACAATCTGCTGTCCAGTAATTACAGGGGAAAAAGTGGTTTTTAAGATATATAAATTACTTTTAAATTATTTATTTCTGACCCTTATGGATAGATTGTGTGGCAGATGGTTTCCCCTACCCTTAATATCTTCGTAATAGGCCACTCTAGATTAGAGTGCTTAGCAACATAAAACCACAGGGTACTTACAATGATGATGTAAGGATGCTGTCTGCTGGATGAAACCTTATGCTATCATTTAATATTCACCTAATTTTAAGAACGTATTCTTTTTAATTAATCTTGCACACAATAGGCAACAGACATCTTAATAGCACAAAGGAGAGGCCCCTGGTTTTATAATGATTTCTACAAAAACCTATCATTTTAATTCACAGAAAACACTTTGACATTCAGGTCTGAAAAAGTGACCGATATAAATGTGTTTTGGTTAAAGTTTACAATCAATGATTCCATTCTTCATCTCTCATTTAACTTTATAGGTCAAGTAATGCCTAAAATAATGTATAATTTAAGAGGTGATTAAGAGCAGACAACAACTACAATAAACATACAGTTCTTTTTGGTTTAAAATACCAACACCATGCAATCATACAGACATGCTGCCCTCTGCACAAGCCTATTACAGCAAACACAGATCTAATTCAAATATAAAAAAGTAAACAGGGTTCATGGAGAGGAACAAATCATACCTTTCCTCATTTCTACACTGGAAGCATTTGACTGCTGAACTTGCCACCAGAGCTTTGTTTCCTAATTAACAGGACTGATATGTTTTCACCTTTAAAGGCCTTACAGCTCCCCAGAGTAATCAATCTACTGCAGCTCAATTACTGCACCAAGCACACACCACAGCCAGTGAAGGAGACTTGAACGACTGCAGCAGGAGTGGAAAGATATGAATATGCATAAACTCTAAGTGGGTGATCGAATCATCACAGAGGGTCATGAGAATTTGCAGCAAAATAATGAGAAGAATTAATCATTGCAGATTCACAAGGCACTTAGGAAGTGAGTTCGTTTTTCAAACACGTGTTAGAGTTGAGGAGAAAAATTGGCTTTCAGCCAGCTACGAATTGATTCAAATTCCTCAGAAACCGAAGTTTTCAGCGTAAGAAAAAAATTCCAACTTATCTTGGTTTCTGATAACACTAATTATTGTAATGGCCTCATACATGGACCTACTGAAAGGTATAAGTCAAAAGCTTTAGAAATTCACACAGCTGGCATCTGTGAGGATACTTGCCTGCTTCTGCTTCAGTGGGACATTAAACAGAACTTGAAGTCTTAAAAATGCATTATCATAACTTCATGTAAACAAGTACTTAACAACTGGCACTGTTAACAATTCCAGAAGATGCTGGCTAAGTCTGCCTAGGCTCCTACAATTAATTTCAGGAAAATTACATAAGATCTATCAAAATTACTTTACAGCAACAATGCTAAAAATTTTAAACTCCAAACTAACACAACTGAGTATAAATTATCTTCTGGATGCTACACTCAGGAACAGTCACTCTAGGAATGCAGCTAGCCTCACAAAAAATAGTAAAATGCACTAGAAAGCAACACTACACAAACACAAGCATCTCCCCATTATTATACATGCAATGTACAAAGCTGAAGTGCTCAGTACAGTCTGTTTTAATATTAAACACATTGGCTAAGAAACTGTTGATCTGAAAAATCCAAACATTCCACTCATCTCAGTTCTATCATTTCAGTTCTCTTGAAAAGACATAACCTGACCACGACATTCCCGTCAGTAATTCTGGTGCACCACATACTAGTGCTAAAACAGCACGTCCTGTTACTCTGCATGGCAAAATGCCAGGCTGCACTGGGTCACACAGAAATAACTCCTATTTGAAAACAATGGTTTGACAAGAATATAGCACATAATAAGTCTACCTCATGTTCTCTTCTTGGTATGGATTCTGAAAAATTGCTACTAATCAACCATGAAAAGAGACTTGAATCCCTCAAGACTTCCATTTTTTTCTTGCATCCACGTATTTTCAGTTCACTTACACTTCAAAGTGTAAGCAGACTCAAAATAACCACCTGAGAACTCCACTGAAAACAGCAGTGTACCTGCTTTAAAAATATCCTATCAGATTTTGGCATTGCATGCTAGTGCCCCAATTAGCAAGGACAAGAAGGTGAACTCTGTAAATTGACTTCTTCCAAAAATCACTTTTAATACTGCATGTTCTAACTCTTATCTGGAACATGCAGTATACTATAAACTCTTGATTATTTATGGGCAGTTTATCCTATCTGCAGATTAACTGAGCCATAGATGCAGAAAGACAGAGCAGTTACCCCTCAAATCCAGTTTGGATTTACTAGACCATGTGCAGGGGACTGCAGGAACACAGCTGGAGCACTTCACAGGCCAGCCTGGATCCAGGTGCAGTTTAGCCACTTCCACACAACACAAGACCTCGACCAGTAAGCCCACACGGGCTGGGCTGGCTGCCTACCAACCCTGCTGCGGTGGCACTGCACATTCTCATAATGCTGCTGCTACTAGAACAGTAGACAAGGATACTTGAGTCCTTCTGTCCCGAATCAGCTCGGGTCCAGGCTTGTTTTCACACTCCAGGAGAGGCAGTACCAGATCAACCTGGATTCCTACTCAGTCACCTGAAAGATAGCAAGGCCCTAGCATACAGTACATGTATGACTCAGACAAGGAAGTGAGAGACTTCTGCAAAAACAGTGTTAGACACCCAAACATAAAAATTCTAGACTCTATTTCAGGAAAATTCAAGGAAACAAGGTAACTTCAGGAAAACGACTACACTGGATGTTTAACTCTTGGTTTTAATCTTGCTAAATCACAAATTACTGATGCCTTTACACACGAGACTACTGAATGTATCTGTACCACAGCATATTAACAGAATAGGTTGTACACAAGTCATTCAGCGATTTGTTTTAATATAACATGTGTTTCAATGTAATTAAGTTCTCAAATAACAGTAATACTCCATTGAGGAAAAGTGCATTACAGCACAAGTAAGAAAGTGATGTTTGCAAGATGCAATCTGCCCGTTGTGTCACACCTGCACCTACTGCAGAGCTAACAAAGGAGGCTTTTAGTCATGAGATACCAGTATGGTATTACTTTAGATTATTTGTATAAGGAGTTTCTCAGATCGTATTGCAACATGAGCATCAAGAAGTCTCACAATGCTCAGCTCAAAAAAAAACCCAAAAAAACCCAAAACACAAAACCCCAACTACCAAATAGTACAGATGCTGCATTTAAGGTAAATTAATCCTAAAAACACTGAATGTAGAATTAAATCGGCTTCATCATTCATCTTATCACACAAAGTAAACAAGTAACATAGGTTTACTACCCTTGAGAAAAAAACAGGAAGAAGGAATTCTGTAACTAATAAAAACAATGCAAGAAGTAAGGGAATAAGTTGCTAATACCTCTTGCTTCATAGAAGCTGTATGCAGGAGGAATAATAAGCTAAGGGCACCGGAATGAAAGTTACAGAACAGCTACATTTAGTTTTCACTTGGCAGGTGTCAATAATGTCACTTCTCTTTCTCAGAAAGCTAATGCCATGACACGAATTTGAGGACTTAGCTACTAGCTGAACATAACAGGAAAAACCTGTAAATGAATCATTGATACTTTTCACAACTCAGATTTTACAAGTTCATCTGTGGCCAACACCAGAGGCGATCAGGCTCCGCTCGGGCAGCTCGTGGGACATGCTGCCCTCTGGTGGCAATAGTGAAGGTAAATTTAGTGCTTGGGAATACAAATTGGGCAAGTTGAATCCTTTCTTACAATTAAATGAGGTGTGCTTAAAGGTTATATATCTCACAAATTCTAAAGCATGACCCTCAGCTCTTTGGCCAGCCAATACTTAGAATTTTCTCCTCCTCCCCAATGTCCTGTCCTCTCTCCTAGCAGTAAGACACAATACAGTGAACATTCCTATGCAAACAATAACATGGGCCACAACCGGATTTACCCCTAAAGGGTCCACCATCCCAGGGCATCAGTGGTGCTGGATGGCTGCTAAACAGTGTGAGATTCCAAAGCCCTCAACAGCTGTTTTATGCACACACTAAGACAATAAATTTTTCAGCTAAATGATCTTTCAGAAATAAGCCTAAGCACACTAAAACAGCTGCAGAGGGGTTAATTATCAAGCAGTAGTAAGGTTCTATATAGTGAACCCACACCCCAAAAAGCACCCCAAAACATCTGCAGCCTTATATTTGAAGGAAAGGTGCAAAGGCACAAACCAGAACTAAACAGTAATTTGTTTACATGTTCCCAGTGAAGTACAAACTTTTTGACAAACTTACTGGGGAGAGGCACACTACTAGAGCTCAAATTGTCCAGAAAAGTCCTGCAGCTGCTGTTGAAAGGGCAAAGCACCTGAGGAAAGGAAGAAGATAACCCCCCCAGAACTAAGATCCCATCTCCAGCAGAATCTATAGGTCAGGCAGTATACATTTCACACTCTTCTATAAAACCTGAAACCCTCAATTAACTGAGGCTTTTTATTCTCTTTATACCATGAGATGTCCAGAAGCCCCAAGAACCACCACAGAGCCAGTGATTCTTACTGCACACTTGGGGCACAGTCCAAGGGTTTGCCACAAGGAGGCAAAAGCTGTGAATCTTCACTGGAGACAGGTGCTCAGTGCCCCTTCTCTCTCACACAGCTGAAATGACTTAAGCTTCACCCCTCCTGTTTTCTCATGGGAGAAACTGGCTGAAGTGCCAGCTTCACACAGCTGAAAGGTCACAGAAGTTTGACTTCAAAAAACCTGAAGAAATACATGGTTTAATACAAGTTAAGATGAACCTAACTGCTGGGTTTTGTGGTTTTGGTTTTTTTGAAAAACTCTTGACCTCTCTGCTCTTCTGCAACTTCTAGTCAGATTACATCTTGTGTGTCGCTTTACCCTACTATGAAAACTATTAACATCCTAGGATTTTCAAGTTTTATTAACTAAATCCTTGCTGACTATATTACCAGGTCAAACAACTGTTTGTTTACCAGCAAGTAGTTGCAGTTAGGGAGGGTGTGGAAGGGAAATAAAACATCCTTCTAAAAATCAATTCAAAATTAGACATTGCTGAGCATCTCATCTTTCCATGAGATTTTCACTGTTACCATTCAGAATATTACAAAGGGCCAACTTCCTTCTCTCACCTGTGACCATTCAGTACTGCTGTTGAAGCTACAGAGGTTTTGAATATTCATTATCTGTTTAAGCAAAAGTATGAAAGAAGCTGCCTGAAGAAAAGATTTACTGCTGAAACAGGACCACTGAATGACCATCCAGCTCCAAGCAGCAGAAGTGCTCCATTGCTCAGTCAAAACCATTAGTCTATTCAGATTTAATCCTAAATAATTAATCCATTACTGCATTCTATTTATGTGCAGAGAACTTGGAATAACACAAACAAAGCCCTTAAGTTCGGCATTGGGATATAGAATCCTTTCCATATGGGAAACAACTTACTGAAACCAACCAGGAGTCAGTGATACACTGGTACAACCCCAAATGAGATGTGAGCTTCTGAACAGTGACAGTCTAGCACTACTTTGACCAGTATCCAGAAAACTCTCTGGCTTAAGGTTGGTCACATCATTAATCATTACTAAAAACAGCAGCCTGGAATGAAAGAACAATGCACCTAGTTATTCCAGCATCCCAAATACAGCTAGGTATCCTTACTACTCAAGAATCAGTGCACATACCTGGAATCCAATCAAATCATAGAATCATAGAATTTAAGGGTTGGAATGGACCTTACAGATCATCTAGTCCCAACCCCCCCTGCCATGGGCAGGGACATCTCCTCACTAGATCAGGTTGCTCAAGGCCTCATCCAGTCTGATCTTGAACACTGCCAGGGTCAGGGCAGCCACCATGTCCCTGTGCAACCTGTTTCAATGTCTCACCACCCTTAGAGTAAAAAAACCTTTTTTTTCCTCACATCTAACCTAGACTTTCCCTCCTTCAGTTTGAATCCATTACCCCTTGTCCTACCATGATATGCCACGGACAAAAAGATAAGTATTATGTGCTGTAGGAGACTGCATGGTCACCCTGAGTTCATGCAGGTGATTCTATTCTGCCTCTACAAGTCTCTACAAGACACTGCCCAATCAGGAGGAACTCAGCAAGCTCTGAACTGCAGGTTGCAGATAAGACCACAATTAACAGTCATACACTACTGTTGAACTACCAGTGGAAAAACAAATGCGATAAAGTTGTTAATGTCTCTTTCAAACAAGACAAAAAAATTCTTATGTATTATGTGCTGGTTTAATGCAAGGTCAGAAAGCAATGGATGTTATGACTAAAACAAGGACAAACCAGCGTGGGGTTGGGACCTCAGACTTAGAAGTGAAAAGCCTACTGATAGGCAACAATAAATAAGCAACACTGAATTCTGCAAACAGTACTTTGGAGCACACTTCACCCACCCACAATTCAAGAAAGTTAACCAAATATAATAAACAAAATTCTAAAAGTTCACAAGATTCTACTGAGATAAAGCCCACAGCCACACTCAGAGTGCACATTACTCAAACTTCAATACAGCTTAGAAATCACTGAGCGCAAGTTAAAAAAGCACAGAAAATCAGTTCTGTTTTGATAGCTGGCTACCTTGACAGCTTTAGACAGAAGCTAAAGGAAATCAGCAACAATAAATCCCTGTTTAAATAAATGGTACTGCTGAAGAGACCAGCATTAACTGTCCTTGTACTGCAGCCAAATCATAACCCTGTCCTTAACCTCTCCCCAATAATCCTTCTATCCTCCCAATGATGCAGAAACTTTTTCTACCCAATTCCATTTCATATCTATATGATGATTTAACTCTGTGACCACAATGAATTCTTAGAAGCCTCCAAAGTAACTATGAAGAAGGAACTACATCTAACTTCCCTCTCCCTACCATCAATTACCTATTGTGCAAACTTTCCCCAACAGCCTTGCACAAGAGCCAACAGGACATTCTCCACTGCTAAACACTTTTATCCAAGATGTAGGTTATGACACATAATCCTGAAGAATACAATGAACATTTTTGAACTGTCTTAAGATCCAAGCACCAAACAGGTCAATGTACTGCTACAGCTACAGATTTACTAAGGCATTCCACAGTAGTGGAAATCAGGATTACACAAGGGAAATGGCTTAGAAAACATTAATGACAGAAGCTGATTTGTTCATATAAACAAACTGCCAAAGATTAAGATTTTGGTCTTCTAACTGTAACAACTCTAAGTCATGCCACCTCTTTTAGTGCTGAGTGAGGACACCATTTAAGGAATGTATTTGACTGTCACTGGAAAGGATTGTATCCTAAAGCTTTTCCATCAGATGTAGAAAGTTACTACACACACCCATCCACACACACACACACACTTCAGGAGGAGAGGAGTCTATTCGAACTTTTTTGATCAAGAACTTCATGCTTATTTGCCTCTTGATAATTAGGTCTTGGACAGTTCATTCACTAGTACATATTTTTTGACACATAGAGAGATGGTAGTGTTAGAATCAGTAACAAACAGAATGAAGTCAGTGGGAGCTGTTTGTTACTCTAACTTTTGAAAAGACCTAAATATTTCAAAACTAGAAGGCCTTACCACTAAAAGAATAGCCCAGTCACACACACCATTTTGCATTTAGGACAATTTAGGACAAGACTAAGGGCAGATTATGCAGTACAAGAAGCTGAACTATGTCATGCTATAATAAAAAAAGGTTAGTCTGTGAGTATATGAACGGAATATGGGCTTAGAGACATGTGAAGCAATCTTTCTGCTTTATATAGCACTAACATCTCAGCTGGAGCTCTTTGTCCACCACTGCACTGTCTGGCTAGAATGGAGTTAGTTTTCTTTAAATCAGTCTGTATGGTGCTATTCTGGATTTATGACTAGAACAGTGTTGATAACACACTGATGTTTCAGCTACCGCTGCGTGTCAAGGTTTTCTGTTTCTTATTCTGCCCTCCTCCTGCCAGTGATTAGGCTTAGAGCAGGCAAAACTGTGGGGACACAACACAGCCAGGACAGCAGACCAGAACTGGCTAAGGGATATTTGGTATTATATGACATCTTACTCAAGAATAAAAAACAAAGTCTTCTGAAGTCATTGTTGCTCAGAGACTGGCTGGCAATCAGTTTGTTTGTAGGAAGTTGTGAGTGACTGCCTTTCCTTCACTCTTCCCCCACCCCCTTCCTTTATTTTTTAAATTCTATCTCAGGCATTAGTTTTTCTCACTTTGGCTCTTCTGGTTCTTTCTCCCATCCCACTGGACAGAGTCACTGGACTGAGTGAGCAACAGTATGGGCACTCAGTTGCTGGCTGAGGTCAACCCACCACAACCACCCCTCAAGAAAGGTATGCAGTAAATCAAGGTGAGATATGCAAGCACTCACATATGTACAGAAATAGGAACTGTAAGTCAAACTTGACAAGACTTAAGTTCTTTAAAGAAGCAAAAACTGAAAAACTTATTCAAACAGATTGCAGGCTATAGCAACCAAGACAATGACCTCTTCAGCAGCTCTGTAGAGGACAGAAAAAAGAAACTGTGCGTGAACGCAAGCAAAGAAGATTCCTGCTAGGTAGTGGAGAGGAAAGATGACAGCAGGACAAACACAAAGCACTGCAATAGATTGCTCTGAAGAGCCTGTGAAATATTCAAGGCCTTTAGAACAGGTTAGAATGGCATCTGCCAAGAATACCAATAGTTTGGCTTGTTTTGGACTAGCAAATCTGATCTAGTCATAATTCTCAGATTTCAGGGCAGACAGAAGGTAGCCATTTCTCCAATCAAATACTTAAAACCACCCTCACAAGTACACTAATTGTTAAGTATCAAAAATATAATTAGTGCTATGCAATCAGATACAATTTGGACATTGTCTTTCTCATAATATAAATTCAAGAGTAGTTAATTCAAGTTAAGGAACCCAAAACTGAGAGGAACAGTGCCTGTACAAACAACAAAGTGTAATCCAGAGCAACTGTTTTACTAAGATGCCAATGTTCAGCAAAGTTACCTCCTCTACATTGGAAGCAGTTTTGGCAGATGTCTCCATAAAGATAAGTCCGTGCTCTCGTGCAAATGCTTCACCTTCTTCTTTCTTGACTTCTCGTCTAGATTCTAAATCACTAAGATGGAACAATGGCAACAAAAACAAGTTAGTCACATGGTATAACATTTTAAAACATATTTAAATGTCCATTAAATATTATTCTTCACAGATGTGCTTATAAGCTTTATAAGCCAAGAGACCCCAACAGAACTTAGGTACATAAGGGTATCTATTTAAGCCCTTAAATAAAGTAGAATTATTTTAAGACTTGCACATCCAGTGTATGGAATAGCCACAGATTTGCTTGAGCTATCAATCCTAGCTGACATAAATCTTATCAAAGACCTCATGGCTTTCAATAGGATGAGTGTGTATTTATGTAGGTATTCCCTGAATACTAACTTTAGATATTGTCATCTTAGGTGTATTATCAGTCTCCTATAGTACAGTGTTATCTACCAACCCAAGACTGTAATGCTAAGCTGATAAGGGAGCTTTATAAATGATTTCTTAATATTAAAAATAATTCAAAAAATAAAGCTCACTCTTTCTATTCAGCAGCAAAACTTCATACAGTCAATTTCCATTCTGATAGACTTAAAAGCAAAGATAAGTTATTTTGGGACTACATTAGCTGTTCTCTCCAAGTAAGTTAGCCAGTAACTTAGGTTTTGAAACTCCAGGCTTGGCCCCCCACCAGCAAAAGAAAGTGAAGTGACTGTTTCATCTAAATTTCTTGGAAAGCAGGAAGTTGTGTAAATTAACTGTGACACAGAAGAACAGAAAAAACCCTCTTGGACTGGACAATTAAGACCAATCAGTTTCTGCAAGTCATATAGACACAAGTACTTCACTCTTACTTTCTAAAACTTCTGTAGGAACAATGAGTACAGTTTGTCCTTCTGTATATTACATCTTGAATAACAACACCACACTTATACATAAATAATAAATATTAAATAAAGACTTCAATAAAGTTTCAGTTGTGCATGTAAAAATATCTTCTCACATTTTAAAACTAAACAGCATGCAAATAGATAGGTTTAATTTGCAGCCACAATACAAGTAGAAAATATCATGCTGGGCTTCAGTGTTTGCCAACCTTGTAATTATACATGTATCAAACACAAATGATACTCACTGTGGCATCTATTTTGCAGCAAAGCAGTTTGTTATTTTTACAACTAAATACTAGCTCAGATGAGTTAGAGTCAATACAATTCAGCACATCATTTAAACAACAAAAAGTAATTTGATGATACAAGAAATGTCTTCTCAAAACAGTTTTAAAGTTGATGTTAATTATATTTAAGTGCTCCCAATATTAGCTATCTGACATTGCTCACATTCAAAAAGACAATGCCTTTATACTTGCTACTACCATGCTACACTGAAAAATACCTTATTAAAAACCTTAACTCACTACAGTGTTATCTCCACGACAGAACACAAAGAAACAACTTTTTACTTGAAACCGTGCAGCTCTACCAAAAACTGCAATGATAGCCCAACCAAAACTCACTACTGATACCTAAGCATATTCTTACAGAGCTTAAACTGCTTCTACTAACCACAGTTGTCTTCCTCTCTCCATTCCAATAATTTGAAGCATTTGGTCTTACTAGATCAATATAGCTATGCTTTGTTCTGGAAAGGAGATTAAGTACAGTATTTGTCATGCCTTAACACTGGTATTGGTAACATTTTCAGCAAACAGCCATTATATTTCAAATTAAATTCTCAACACTCTTCAAATCCAGCAATAAGTCAGCACCACAAACGTATGTCAAGTGCACTTCTGGGAGTCATAAGAACAATATTTCTGTCTTAAAAAAATATTATGCTAGTGTACACATCCCTCCTTCCATGCATCTCCAGTAGTATGCCCTACCGTTAAGAACTCTTTCAGGATACTGCAATGAAATTGAAGCTTTCTTCCTGTCCTCCTTGAAAATATTCTCCTTTAAAAAGTTTCTTAAAGAACTTTTAATCCACATGGCACCTTAATCTGCAATTTAATTTACAGTACAAATTTTAAGTATATTTATTGTTTGAATAAAACCTAGTTGTAACTGGGAATTACTGAGCCAGCTGCAAGTAGCATGTTACAACATACAATGATGGGGTGTACTCTGCACCAGCAGAATACAAGACACGAACATTTGATCTAACAGCTAAAAATAATCAGGAATAGATACAGATGTCAATTAAGTACCCAAACTTATGTAATAATCAAGTAAACAGTACACTTGACTGTTTCTCTCAATGCCATATTTTACTCATATAAGCCTAAAAACATTTGGTCAGGGATAATCACAGGCTTACCAGAGCTTCATTTAGCAAAACAGATCACATTTTGATATTAATTTGTGAAGACTGTGCTTATCACATTCCTCACTTAAAAGAAAGTTGTCAGTCATTTTGCAGATTATGTATAAAAAAGTTGACAAACTTCACAATTACTTAATGCTTAACATGTAGAGGTTGGGGGGGTGGGCAGAGGGGGAAAACAGAAGGGAGAAGAGGGGGAATAAGAAGAAAGTAAGAGTTGAACAGGCCTGAGGAGGAAAACCAGACTCTTTATCACAAAGCTGTTTCTCAAGTAGCATCTAAGTGGTGATCTGGCTGTTCATTAAATTCTAAGGGACAAGCATACATACCATTATTTCAACTGGCATCTTTACCTTCAAGAATTCCTGAGGCATGGAGGCAAGTTCAGGTCAATTATGTAAAGGGCCATAACTAATGGATTATTAAATTCTGAGGTGATGCTTTCGATATTTCGAAAAAATCCTGCAGCCAGCAAAAAAAATCTAGACATGATGCTGCAGTTCACTGGATCAAGACCTAGACAAGTTACAGGACAACTTAATATATTCACTTCTGTGTTTGTATGAAGACCTTCAATACACACACATCAAAGTGTCAGCATGAACAGGAAACCATTCCAGAATTTTGGACAGTGTAGCTCATGAGAAGACCAAGTAAATAATTGTTTACAAATTGGGTAACACTTCCAAAACTTTTAGTTGTATTTTTATCACCCAGTGAATTCACCAGGAAATGGTGAAAAAGCATTCTCTGCCCCCAACCCCAGCAAAAAGACAATACGGAACAGGCTTACAATCCAGAAACATCCCAATAATCACTGGGGTATGCACTTCTTACATTTCAGAGAACTTTTTGAAGTGAATGTTGGAGTATGGGCTGCCTTGCCTTTTTTTAAAATGACATTTTCTCTGCTGTGATTCTTAACCAAAAACTGAAGTGCTTCAGAACACCTCAAACTACGAATCATATTCTTTGTAAGGGAGAAATCTAGGGGCTTCTAACTGGTGATTCCAAATGTTACAAAAATGTGAGAAAATAATTCATAGAATCCATGACTTCATGCCTTCACTGTCAATCCTCTGGAAAAAAATTATTTCTAAAAAGGTGCTCAGAACATAAGGTAGTTGACCCACATACTGCACGTTGTACTAGTCTAATTAGACTAAGAAAGGTTTTAGATTCACCATAGAACTATGCCCAATGACTGAAAGGAAGTTAACATACTGCCTACAAATAAGAAAAAGCAAAAGCTGAAACACAGAAAAGTCATAAATCTCTCCCTCTTACAAAATAGCAGCTGATAAAATTTTACCTTTTGTTTCCAATGAGCATTATAACCATGTTGGAATTGGAATGCTGACGAGCGTCTTCTAACCAAGTTGTCAAGTGGTTGAAAGTGTCCCTCCTAAGTGTGGAAGAGAATGAAAATTAAAAGCAGTATTTCAAGAAATTTTTCCCCTGCCAGTCAGCTTCTCTACCTGAGTAACCAACTCAATCATTACTACACATGCTCCAGGGATAAAAGTTAGCAATTCCTCTGTGAGAGGGAAAAGAGACGAACGAAAATTTAGTAAACAAGGAGCGTTAATGAACTCTGCCTAAAAAGTAATTGAAAACACATTTGCTACAAAGAGGAAAGAGGATTCTTATAGCTGTAAGAATCTGCAATTTTATATACATATAAAACCAGCTGAAAGGAATTTTAAAAGTCCCCAACAGCTTCAACCAATTCAAACAACAGTACAAATAATCACATACTCATATAGTAATATTTGCTCTACTGAGGGCAGAAAATAGTTGATAATTTTCTCCGAGTTTATAAACTGAACAATAAATTTAGCTGTAAAGTCTTTTAAAGTGAGGTGCATGAATATGGCCTGTTACAGTCTGTACAGAATGTGTACACTAAATATTAAATCCCATGCTTGTAAAGTGGGTTTAAGATATCATGAGAATAAACCCATTTATTTATGAACTGAAGATTCATTTACTGGAAATCCAATGGAAAGAATATGTTGCTTCTTGATATTTAAAAGTAAACAGGGAATGAAAGGAAAAACATCTAGGAAATCTCTAGTAAGTGTCACTGCTAAATGCAGCACCAAGAGCCAAGATCCATAAAAGGAGGCACACAACTTAATAGGATTTTGAAGCCTGAACATTTTTGTAAGCCAGTCATAATACCCACAGTTTTACAGATAACAAGTTGTATATAGAAACTATTCACTACAGCAGGAAAACCTTAGTCACTTCTGAACATCTGCTGAAAAAAACCCCAATCACATTAAGACCAGTATTTTCCAAATCTCACAAATGCAGCAATGGTAGAAGTTTCCTGGTACTTTTTATCTAACCAAAACTTCAATGTTTCACTATTTCACTCCTTTGCAGAATGACACTTCAGTAAAATAATTCGCTATAATCAAGAAAAAATATAGCTCATGATGATAAAAACACTAGAAAGGAATTAATGAAATATTTTAAGGTCTTTTTCAAGGTAATCGAAGGTAATATAGAGGTTCATGGTTAAAGTTTATACAAGCATTTTGTTTCACTCTGAGACTTTATGTATACTTTTTCTCAACTACTACACAGAGAAAATTGGAAGTATATAGATTACATAGGATATACCTTGATTTTGAGCACTCAAGGAAAGTTTATACGCTAGATTACAAATACAAATATACAAAAAGCCCAAGTAAATTAGACATTTTAACACTGCTGTACACCATATAGCACATTTCTCCAATCACGTATCATTGTAATCCAGTTGGTATTCTCACCTTGTAATGTCATACACTAGCAAAGCCCCTGCTGCCCCTCTGTAGTATGACCTTGTAATGGAACGGAAGGACTCCTGCCCTGCCTGGAGAAAACAAAGTTTCATTATTTCATAGTTCAAATTTACTTTTTGGTCCTGAAAACCACAAACACAGAATTATAGAATTCTAGTTTTGAGAAGATGCAGACAATGAGAAGTATGGAGGGGAAATCAGAGAGGGGACAACTGGGGACAAAGTCTCTAATAGGGGCAAGAGAAGGCACATAAGGAGAAGACACCAACTACACACAGTGTAAAAAAAAAAAAAAAAAAAAATCGGAACAAGACCTCTAAACCTTTTTTGGCAATCCCTGACAACCCAATTTACTGAATGGCTTCACAATACATGAATCATTATTAGAGCACAGAATGGACTCCTAGCAACTAAGCTCTGAAGACAAATTTGAAAGGAAGCAAATAACCCAGAGCTTCACATTTGAATTCAATAACCCACTCCCTGGGGCAGCTGTTGACACTAGAATAAATAAAGTCCATTGTAAATAAATGATGAATGACATCTTTACGCCCACCATCTGCTGGTGTAAAGGTTGTTGGAAGGCCAAGGATGCAGATTTTATCCGTTATATCATAAACTGCAGCCAGCTTTCAACAGTCTTCAGATGGAATTCTTTCAGTAATCATTTTATTATGAAAAAACAGAAAATGGTTCTGAATTCAATTTTACACAATTCTGCTCCACAGTTAATCAATTTCCTCTGTACTTGATACATAATGCTTTTCAAAACAACTACAGGATGCAAGAGTCATCTTCATATACACTGGTGAAAAACTTCTGAGATTATACATAAATTAGATAGTTCTCACAGAAAAGTACTCTGCAAAAATCTCAGCAGTTAAAAGGACATACTCAAAAGAACACAGGCCTGAAAAATAGATATTCATAGTTGCAGATTTTGAGCTCCCCATGCTCATGTTTGTCACAAGAGCTATGGAGCACCTGACACTTGTTAGAAGAAACATTTACTTCTAATGTTTAGTAATAACAGATGCTTTAGCGTAATTCAAAGTTACATGGAACATGTTTAAGAAATACTAATATTAATGCTGAAACAAAACCCTTATGTGCACTAAGGTAGTTGTCTACAGAACTATAAGAAATTGCCCCGATTTAAAACCACGAAAAGCAAGAATTAAATATTTATCAAAGACAAGCTACCCTTCAGCCCTGCCTACACAATCAGTGTATGGAGAACCTTTTCTTCTCACAGTCCTGTACTTTTATTAATACAAGGTCTTCCTGAACTCAAGAAGAACTCCATCTAGATACTGTCACTGAACAACAACAGTGGCACAACAATTTTTGACATGTTCAGTCTTCAGAAAGTATCCATATCTTCCAGAATAATCAGGTACTTCAGTTTAAGAAAACACTTAGCCATTTCAATGGAAAAAGTTACAAAATATAGACAACATATTGAATAGTTTCAACACAATTAGAATGCACTAACATAGGCTCTTGGCTGAGAGTCCAAGTGCATCTTTATGTAAACTATGGTAACATAATACCGACAGCTAGCAGAATACACCAAGAAATAGTATAAAACCCAACCATTTTCTTAGCACAATACTTTGTTTCCTACACAGAAGTTCCACTATGCTCTGCAACTTCTTGGTGTGGTAACGAGCTTGAGTGCATGGTAGATACATGAAACAATTTCCTCCTCCCCAGACAGAAAAGGTGTCACCAGTGTATTCCATGAAATGATTGAATACATACTGCACTGGACTTCGCCTTCCACATTAAAATTTCCTGCTTCACCTTCATAAATTCCACACAGACACATGAAATTGTTTGCCTCCCTGAGCAAATTAACTGTGGTCAACCAAGACTGCCAGAGGTTCTAGCAGATCTTACAAGAATGTATTAATCGTGAGTTCTTAGAAGACTAATTTACTTACAAAAGTACATAAATCCTGAAAATACTGTAACAATTTTAATTTGTCTCACTTGTCCATGATGAAATTTAAATGCCGTTGCTTCCTAAAGGAAAGACTAAGGGAAAGGTGGAAAATGTTACTCCTCCACCAAAGAAGACACAATCATATAGCAATAATTCATTTGTGCTTATATACACCAATGGACAACACAAACTGAATTACCTTTCGTTCTAAACTAAATAAACTAAAATTAAGTTTCTGCAAAGAAGCTCCCTGATATTAATGTTTATATACTTTTATATATATATAATTTACTGTCTATTTTAACAGTATAATTCTCAATGAAAGATCTAGAAGGACAATATAGCAGGGTTAGGCATGGACAATATACTCCACAGCTTTTTTATTTCAGTAGCATTATTACTTTTTAGCATTTTTAATCTGACAATTTGCTCTCTGTCCCTCCTCTTTTTTCCAAGGGGACAACCTATTTCAAAGAAGACAAAACCAAAAGAAATCACAGGCTATTAGCCAAAACTGACTTCAAAAACCCAAACAAGTATGTAATAATCGTACTTTGTAAGTCTTGCAAGGTAGGACCTACCCAAGTTCAGCTACTTGCTACAAGGAGCAACAGATAGAAGTAGGAGTATCGAAGCTCAGTATAAATTAAACCCAACTTTGATACTGGAGAAAAACCCTTTATCTTAAGCATAATTAACATTGCTATTACTATCCTTTTCATGTTCCTGCAAAATCCAGCACATGTTGTTTGTTGTGGGTTTTTTCTCTCTTCCATATTAAAAGGCTTTTTCCACAGAATCACAGAATGGTTGAGGTGGGAAGGGATCCCTGGAGGTCACCTGTTCCAATCTCCTGCCTTAAGCAGGGCCAAAGCAGGTTGCCCAGATCCATGCCCAGATGGTGGGGGAGGTGGGGCGTGTGGCGTGGGGAATAGCAGGGTCAGTAATCACTAAATAAATGTTAAACAGAGTATTTCTTAAAGCCATATTACATCTAGTACAAGTGACATAAGGCTTTGCTCCAAGGCAATCCCATATCATACCCACTGTCAAGTTAGACTGCAGTGGAAGTAAGAAGATTGAAGATCTTTTTGGTAACAGACCATGACAGCTATTTCACATGTAGAAACTCCAGCTCAGACAACTCTTGCAGGCACCAATAACTGCTTACGGAGCAGGCCTGAACATGCATCCTCTCTCTTCAGAGAAAGAGGTGCTAGCTCTGATGTGAGGAGTTCACTAACCATGAAAAAACATGGGCCTCTGAAAAACAAACCATATTTGCAGTGCTAAATAACATTTTGCTGTGGCTGTTCTCTGTACTGTAAGCTTTTACAATTCATATCATATTGATTAACAAACTTTCAGATAGGAGAGATATAATCATAGTTCTAGGGGTTACAAGTTCAAAAGAGTATCCCTGTTTGAAATACATGGACATATATCCCATGTGCTTCTCTAAATAAACTTCAGTCTAGAGACCAAACCAGTTTCAAAATAATGATGTAAGCAGAACATGAAGCACTGCCAATCACCTCAGGTCACTAAGATACAGGGAGATTTAGAACCTGCACTAAAGTTTTCAGGAACATTTAGGCTATGCAACTGTGTTACCATGGACACAGTATCTGCAGCACATTTAAGAACTGACTCCCAGGTGTTACTATTCCTATAGGAAATCTTGGTGTCATTTCCAAGCGTGTGGTGTAGCCACATAGGTGTCAGTTGCAAAGAGTGCAGGCAAGAATTAGCTTTCAAAAAGGGTTATTTGAAGTTCCTTAACTGCTTACTTTCAAATCTGTAAACTAAGGAAAAACATGAATTAAAAGAGCAGCCATGATGCAGCACAAGAGAGTAGTTAATAAAATAGAAATCCACAACAGTGCACCTCTCTAGAAAACAGTCCATTAATTTTGCTGAATTCTCTACTCTCAGTGCTGGAGAATTTGGAAAGCTTCTTCAAAGACTAAATTATCTGAGGACATCCCAGCAGGCCTTCAACATCCAAGCTGACCAATAGCTTTTTATTAGGAGGAAACTTGATAGTATACATCTATGCGAAATACGAGAAACATGTACTGTGGCTAGTAGCTCTAGACTTCTTCACTTTTACCAGGGCATACACGTGCGGTATGTCCAAACCTGATGACACAACTCTTCATTCACATTGGGAATTATTACTCATTTTAACCTGTTTACACTTTCCTCAGCTGCATACAAAACTAAAATGACATCTAAGAAACAACCAACTCAACCAAGTGTCACACCACCCATGCCAGCTGCCAGTTGGGAACTACTCCACAAAGTTGATCCCTGGAACAAAATGTTCCAGAAAGAGAGAGGCGCAATACATACCTTTAAATATAGTTTTGAAAGTTATAAATAAATTAACGACCTTTTAGTCACATGGCAACTTGTTTATACCAATGCATTAAACTTTCCTGCAACCGTGTCTCTAATCCGGAATAAAAAGAATTTTAAGGTGATTTACTAGCATGTAGTATGAATAGGCACAGAAGTAGTGTAAAACTACAAAACAACCCCTGCAGCTTTCCAGCAAAGACATCCCCAAACAAGAAGAGAACTAAAGATGCTTATGAAGAAGATTCTGTAACAATATAAGCAAGTGTCAGAATTTATGTGCAGGATTCAGCCAAATTACATGTTGCTTCAGAATAACCCTGTCAGCATGCAGTAAGAACTGAAATTTTAAGAGGACTAAAGAACCCCAAGGGTGAAACTGTACATATGTCTAAATACAGATAATTTGTACATCTTCCTCTTCTTCTGATGTTGTTGAATAAATGCCATTTAGACATACAAGGCAATTGCCAACACATCACAGCAACAAAGCTTTGTCCTTCCATTATCAGAAGTACACTTATGGCTTATTCCAAGTTATAAGTGTATTTGAAAACTTTAGGTTTTAAAGTAAAAAGGAGAGCTCTATGAATCACTTTTGTATATCGTACTCCTTCCATTCAAGGCCTTATCCTAAGCAAGAGCTTGCTGCATTAGTGTAGAAAGCCATGGATAAACTGGCAAGAAATCTAAAACCAGTCAGAAAATAAAATACCAGTATTAGAGTACTTTAATAACCGAATACATTTAAGCATGACAAAGGTTTGTGAACACCAAGCTGGAAGGTGTATCAAGTTCCCTTAGCTTCCTGAAGTGCCATCATGGGTGTGAACAATAACTTAGCTACTGGCACCGAAGTTCAGGTGGCGCTTGTACTGCACAGACTGCAATAGGAGTAACTACTAAATGGACAAATCTCCCTGCCACACCTGCCAATCCATAAATCCAGAAACAAGTCTCACACACAGCAGCAAACACAGTCTGTGAGCTGATGATCAACCCAGTATCAGGAACCAAAACAGATCCTAAGTTCTTGCTGTTAATTCACAGCAGTGTGAGTGAGGGCCATGTGCACTGAGTCACTGTAATTTAGCTGCAAGACGCAGCCACATCCCTGCAGGTACCACGGTTAAAGAGTCAAATTAGTAAAGATGTAACTGCCCATGAGTGTAAGAATATGCTCTGACTACCAAAGCAAGTAGAAAATACCATGAAGTAGACAGTAAAGAAGTCTTGGGGGTGAGCAACTGTCAAAATCAGCAACATGAAATGAATATTCATTTAATGAATGAAGGGAACTTTATTTGGTTGACTACATGCAAGGCAGCTGCAAATACATGAAAAACAGCTGAATTTCCAAGAAGGATTAGTACATTCAGAATACCTGAAAGTGAGATATGCCTTCAACAATTATGCCTCCCATCTTCCACAAACATGCTTTTCTGTGAGCTCTCAACTACTACAAAACACTGTCAATTCAATGAGAAACCACACTTGTATGGAAACCAAGAAATTACTTGACATTAGCTTACACATAAAAAAAGATGATTTCAGATATTTAGCCTGTCTGAGCAGGATTAAGGTGTTATAGAAATGTAATAATAAATAAGCATACATCTTTTAATCACAGATTTCAATGAAATAAAGCTGAAATAGTTACAGTATTTAAATACACAGGAAAAAATCATATTCATATTGATTTAGAGAACATTAGTATTATTGAGTATCATCACTGATCTCTCCTGCTGCAATGTCTGAGAGAACTTAAATACCCTCTTTCAACTACTGCTTATTTTTGCTCAACAATGACTTGTTAGTAACAGTCAATACAATATAGAACATCCTGCTCAACAACAAAATGAAGGCCACTGACTCAGCCTGGTAACAAGCCCAGTATCTCTCTACAACAATGAAGTTTTTCTGAGAAGAAGCAATTTTAATATTTCTCATTGTTGCACTGCCACAAGACAAACAATCTCATCTTCACAGCTTGTTTAAACTCACAGTCCTTAACAGCTTCCAGAACAAGCATTTTAATCCTTACTAGCTGCTGTAGACCACTTCTAGTTCTCTAAGTCATTTGTGCAGCTGACGCCAGCTCCAGCACCACTCCTCCACGAAAAAGCAGCTTAACTTATCATAGTAGGCAATTATCAACTGACCAGTTTTGACTAAAGTATTTCTCAGTCTATCCAACTATTGAAAGTCATTACTAAGATTAAAGACACAGGAAAGAAATAACCTAGAGATTAAAGACAGAAAAATGAACAATTTTGCCCAATACCTGTACTGCTCTCTATTGACCTAAAGGCATCAGACTGGTTTTACCAGATCACCAGCTCACAGGACCAAATACTGAACTACAATTTCTAATGGGCATACATGCATTCCTAGAGCACAGATTCCAGTCCAAAAGGAATTCAGTTTGCATACTCCCACATAAGAAACAGACTGCAGTAAACAAACTTCCATAACACACTCTTGATTCAAACTAAGATACTAATGAAAAAGTAAATATTCTCGAGTTATGATACAAGAAGGACACACATGGATCTCAGAGCCGTGCAATGGTGTTCTTCAGCTGCTCCTGTAAGGGACAACATACTCCTGCAGTGAGGTATGCTGCAGCTTCCATATGTTCCCACTACTGAGACACACCTTTCCTTGGAGCTGCAGTAATCTGCTGAAGACAGCACAACATGAACACCGTGGCACAGAAATATCTGGCCAGACAAATCTGAATTCGAGTGTTTGATTCTCTTAACAAGGCAAGTCCTTATTCACTGTTAAGCAGTCAAAACAAATTTTACCCAGTTTGCCACTTATGTCTCTGCTCAGGATGCATCCTGTTCAGCGATGGATTCAAAGCAGGTATGTAAGGCCAGCACTGAATCAGAGAAGTGCTGGTGCTGTGATTCATTAACTATCAACTGAAAACATTAATACTTCATGTGTTTCCTTAGCAATAGGTGTAAATTGAACTTTTCCTTATCAAACAAATTGTTACAGCCTAATAAATACAGAGACAGCACCAGTAACAGCTGTAGTTTTGGCTAACAGAAAAAGTAGTTCAGGAAATGGTCAATGCAGACTCACAATACAGGCATAGAAACCTTGGTCATCACAGAATCATTAAAGTTGCAAAATACCTCTGAGATCATAGAGCCCAACCTGTGATCTAACACCACCATGTCAACTAGACCAATGCCAATAAATGCCATGTCCAATCTTTCCTTAAACACCTCCATGGATGGCAACTCCACCACTTCCCTGGGCATCCCATTTCAATGTCTAACCACCTTTTCTGTGAAGAAATTCCTCCTAATGTCCAACCCAAACCTCTCCTGGCACAGCTTGAGACTATATCCTCTTGCTGTGTTGCTTGTTAGCTGGGAGAAGGGGCCAACCCTCACCCGGCTACAACCCCTTTTCAGGTAATTGTAGAGAGCAGTGGACACTTTAGTGTACCTTAAATTTGATGAGGTAATTCTGAAGAGATATTTTACTTACGAAGTTTCTTATTTTTGCTAATCCTTCAACACTTTTGCACCCAAGATCAGAACTGGGACAGTGGAATTCAGATATGCTTACAAGCCAAGATTAGATGAGAATAGAAACATCCTGTTTTAGAAATCAGATTGTATACAGTTAAACCTATAACTATGGCAAATATACTAAGTCATTAACTGTTTACAACTTATAAATTATTAACCACAATACAAGTATATAATCTACTCAGTGCATGAAAAAACTTTCAATTAATATTTTTAATGAATGTCTGATATACTTAAGAAGGTAGCCAGAAATAAAAAAAAAAAACCCGTGCTCAAAAAGAGTTTGTAAGTTATAGTCAAAAGCAACTGGGCTGACATTTTGGCTGTTGGACACTGCATGCATTCAAGAAGACAAACAGACTGTGGAGAGCTATTGAGTCAGAGGCACCAAGAAAAACACTATCTACTCAGCTGAAGTCCATTCCTATCCAAGGTGCAGATAACAGCACATTATCAGTTCAAAAGCCAATGAAAGACAGTGGCTGCACTGGTAGCAAAATTAGTACTTCTGCCTACAGAGAATCTGTCCCAATTTTAAAAACAAAAGCCAACGTAATTATGTAGTCACACTACATACTGAAGGTTTGGTTATGA
>NW_008690990.1:0-14306 GCF_000695815.1 Acanthisitta chloris | reverse complement strand
GCTGAACTTACAAAAATACTCAGCCACCTTGGTAGTCAGCAATCCACAGTCACAATAGCAAAAACACCCAGAGCAGAAAAAGTCTAAATTAAGCACAATATGACCATATTGTTCTGCTTTTCATGGAGAACTTCCAAGGAGGCACAGGTGCTAGATGCCGTTTCAAGTGATGGACTTGTAAAATAAGTAAAGCCTTACCTATGAAGGTCACTAAAATATTGCATTTATTTACATTTTTATATACACTTGCACATATGTAGGCATGCATATATGGATGTACATCCCTTCACTGCTTTCCTGTACCAGAAAGAGCACATACATGAGGCTATGGCTCCTGGACCTGTCAGTTTTTAAAGGTTTCCTAAAATGCTCTTGGAGAAGGAAACAGACAACTCTGCCTTAGGGAACAGTTAAGCACACTTGAAAGATACAGCTATCAGTATGAACATCTAAAAGCAGCTTCATCACAAGTGCAGACATTGAGGCCTACTGCTCTGTGGTGACTGACAAGAAGAAAATAGTGAATATATGTTCTTAAACTGAACCCATTCAAAAGTCAAAGTCTGGTTTTTGGAAGGCATTTTGAAACTTTAAGCTTTTACTACTCCCTTCTTGGATGTCTGAAGTATTTACTATCTTCATGAACTTGTGTACTTAAGTCTTAGTCTATGAAAAGTGAGCCATATGTTTTATTCTGCCTTGGAAATGCAAACGTTGCCGCTGGAGAGCTCTTGATTAAAGCTAGTAGACACGTCGCAATTTCCCAACAGGATGTTGTAGTAACCAAATCTTGCATGAAGGCACAGAGAAAGATTATTTGGAGAAATGTAAGTTCTTAATAACATAGAAAACTTTCACAAAGAAGTGAGGCAGCATGAATTCCAGTCTTACAAATCTGACGTGTTGAGGAAGTTACAGTGCAAACAGCACAAATTTGCACTCAGAATACATCACAGCAAAAAAGGAAATTTGACAAATTTTTTTAGCTTCATAGAAACCCAAGAAAGATGCAAGACAAAGTACACAGTACATGGGTGCTGATGACAGAGCTTAGCCAGAACAAAGAGAAAGCTAGTGGAGCCATATGTTTAAATAATTTGTACAATTACTTACCGTATCCCATATCTGAAGCTTTATCTGTTTTCCATCAATAGTTATCATCCGAGCCCCAAATTCTACACCTGAATAAATTTTACAAAATATTACATTATTAGCACATACCAGAAAGAGGAACTTCAAGTACTATGACAGCAAGAACCTAAGCTTAACTTAACATTGTAGTAAATGATCTCTTTCACAACCTGCTTTCAGCTAATTTTCCAGCTGCTTGAAGGAGCCGTAAAGTTTTCTAGAAAAATGATTACTGTTTTCCAAGTACTTTAAAAATGCATTTATGGGAAGTAGTATCAAGGAGGTGTACCCTGCGAAGTTTTCCAAACAATTTAATAGCTCTAGATCAGAGGGAGAAACACATATCCCTTTGAATGCAAACAGGAAACTGAACAGTCAATTATTTTAACACTCTGCCAATGACAGATTGCTGAAGCCAGTTTAGAATAAATTAAATCTGCAATTCTTTATCAATAACATATTCTATTAAGCTAGCATAAAAGTGTCACCTTCAACAAGATAAATTTTATTACTCTATTAATTAACACTCACCTGTCTTTATGAAAATAAACTGCTTCAAAAATTCTAGAGCAAATTTAATAACTGAGGGAAAAAAATCATGTGTTTCAAATAAACAAAAGGAATTTCTTCAGAGGAAAAATTCACCCTTTTATACCATCTTTTACAGCAATTTTAAGATCATTAACAGTAAATCAAGTATAAATTGAGGCTATTACCATAGCAGTTAAAATCTGACAAATGGCTAGAGACAGTGGACATATTTAAAGGCTATCAAGTTTCCATTAATCATTGCTTCATATATCCATTATTTCAGAAAAAAATACAGATCTGGGAGCTGAAGTTTGTCTAAACTAAGTCACTGTCTAGACTCAGATTCAAGTCTTCCCATTAAGCAGCCCTGATTTGAAGTATTCCAAATGTCTCTTCAAAAGCTTGGTTGGAGTATTTGAGGGTGCAGCACTGCTTTCTGTGGAATGACTTCTGGGGAGGGGGGTAGAGAGGAACCACTCTCCTCCCCAAAGGATATTGGAGCCAGATAAAAGCCACGGGCTAAAGAACACTGTGCTCTCTTGCAGCAACTGTATGCAAACAAATTGAAAGAATGGAGGTGGAGGGGCAGAAGGGAGGAAGCAGGTGAATGACAATGCATTCTCTGAAGCTGACTGCAAAGCCAGAGGAAAGTCCTTGGACTACTACAAACAAACACTGCAGCTTTTACTTGAGCTCAAAATGCAGCTATAGAGCTGCTGATACAAATGCAGCATCATTCTACATGTTTAGTTTCTACACACAGCCCCATAGAAAAATTAAGAGGATCCTGTTCCATCAAAATCTTTGCTGAGAGAAAATTCTGAATTTGAAACAACACACAGTTTGATAGCACGTTTGTTCTCTTACAGCAGGAGTAGAAGCTGTTCAGGTTTACAGTAAGGGCATGTCCTAAGGGCAACAGGCAAACTACCTAGAATGTTTCCAGTGGCTTTTGTCACACAAATCTACCTACAAATGGGGAATAGCACAGCTAGGGTTTTGTGTGTGTTGGGGTTTTGCTGTTGTGTTTGTTTGGGGGATATTTTCTGCTGTTGGTTTGGGTTTTCTTGGCTGGCTGTAGGTTGTTTTTGCCCCCTCCATCCTTAATTTCTTTTAATAACTGATACTTCAAATCCCAAATGAAAAGTAGAAGGAGACAGTTCTTGTACTGTGAGTTCTTTTAGAGTACACTATCACGATTACGATACTGAATGTAGTTCAAAGACAGAACTATCTGCTTCTATGTATTCTATCTTCTCTCCTCCTCCTCCCATCTTGTTTCTCTCTAAATTTTTTAAATCTTAGAGATAGCATTTTAGGCCCATTATATTAAAATTTGGGGCTGATTTTTGCACAGCTCCAGATGAAATGTCTCTTTCACATGTCCAGTTTGTTTCCCCTCTCCTGAGCTGCTCACAGCAGGGACAGAATCTGCACTCCCATGGGCCAAAATCACTCTATTCTGTAGAAAAAAAAAGTTAGGCAATGTAACACATGCCATTTTATTCAATCTACACGTTTTCCGGACTTTTAATATCACTGGTTGGGCACTTATTAGGGAACATCAACCCACTTCATCTCACTCCACAGGGGCATTCGTAGGACTTTGAACCCATGCTCTTTATTTATCTCTGTATTTCTAAATCTGTCATTGGAAGAACATGGCCAAAACACACACACACATGCCCAGTAGTTCAGTGAAAGGAGGCTGTCTCCAGCCTGTTTTTCCCCTTTTCAAGGGGCTTCCCATGCTCCATTACTACACCCCTCATCATGTTGCAGTCTAGGTTCACCTCCTCATCTCACTAGCTTTGATTTCTGCTCTGCTCCCAGATTTCTGCTAGCTGCACTCCAGGAAAAAGAAATGGCACTACAACCACCCCGCTGAGGTGAAGCTGTTTCCCACAGCCTATCAGTCTGCTGATGTGACAGGGCTGCCAAAGGCATAAGTGATATATAAGGTGTCATATAGTTGGCAGGCCTAGAGCAGCAAAGATGATGGTAACTCATGCCTCCCTAAAGAACTCAGGCTCTTTATTCAGCCAGCCTATCTGCTGCCAAGACCTCAGAAATAGCTGAAAACCAACGTGAGCCAAGGAACTTGAACTACATGAGACAGCCACACACAGGGTGTGGGAGGACCAAGAGAAAGAGAAACCATAATCAAACCACCTGATACTTTCTATTACATGAAGAAAACCTGTTTATCTTTCAAGCATCTATTTCAGTACTCCCAAACACAGGAAGCCTACCTATTCCAGGGCACAAACTAAAAATAGAGACTAGGGATACATTCTGTGCAAGGCTCATGATTAGAGCTGGTAGATTCCTTGAAACAACATCAACAAGTACAAAGGTTCTGCAACCTCAGAGACCAGTATCTGTTATGCTTAGCAGCAGAACTGATCTGCAGACTAAACTTGCCCGCAGAAGAATTTATTCCCACACTACGTCTAAGATTTTTTGTATAAAGAAAAGTTGGTATTATTTGCTGCAGTTAGATCAGAGGCAATGTGTTCTCTCAACATGTATTCATTTCCCCTAGCATCAAATCATACCTAACACAAAAGGTCCACATTCACTTCAGGAGCTGGGAAGAAAAACCCCTGTCCCTTCCAAAGAGGGAACACATTCACACTCCAATCCTTCTCTATCTAAAAGCTAGTTTTCCCAAATAGTAAATTTGTTTATTCATCTTTAAGGTTAACTTTGCTTTAGTTTATCTGTAACTTGTCTTCAAGGTTCTGTGGCTAGGCTAGTGCTCTGTTCCCTAGTGGGAAAAAATGCCACTTGCATCACCATCGATACAATTCAGGGTTGGCCAATTCTTTCATACCCAGTTCTCAGCTTTTCTGAAGAGACAGCTGAGATACTACAGCTACAATTTTTAGTTGTTTCAGACTGTACCTTCCCAATAAGAAAAAACATGAGGGATTCAAATTCTTATGAGCTAACAAATATTCATCAGCTGGAGAGTCATTGCAGAAATCCTTCCTGACTGCAGCACCACATCCTAAGTGCATGCTGAGGCACCCTAACCACTTAACTCTTGGCCTTGTGCAGCACAAAACAGACTTACCAATAGTGAGATCGTGGACTGGTTGAAACCGCTTGTCTGTGAACTGTAACAATAAACATGATTTCCCAACACCTATAAGAAAGAAAAGAAAGAAGGGTTAAACAGATTTTTAAAAACCTGCAAAGAACCATCGGAAATTAATTTAAGTGAAGGGTATATATTGCTTAAAACTCATTACTAGAACTTGAGATATTAGATTTCACACACTTTGAAGTGTATGCAACTTTTTGTAATTTTTATTATGTAACAGCTTTTAAAGTTCCAGAAGCATTACAGTCAAAGCAATTATTTTCAAAAACGGAACAAAAATAATTCTTTTGAAAGAGTATTTCTGCCTTTGAAATTAAGAGGAAAAACGTTTTCTAACAGACCTTCAAAGCACCATTTCACATCCTCTCTCCATAGTAACTACAGGGCTTGCTATTCCTCACAACACTTCGTCTGTTACCCCTTCAGTACTTTCAGCTTTCTTCCAGGCTAACTGCATCCTCAACAGCATCACACTCCCACCTTATCTCCTAACTTATCACCTGAGGTAACAGCAGTACATCTGTGGCTGCTTACAACCACTATATGCCACTGCCCACCAGTTCCCAATAGGTCAAAAAGCAATCCAAGAAGAACTGGCCACAGCTGAGTTCACATTATAGTCAGATAAGGCAAACATTGTCCCCCTCAGTTACACTGACTTCTGACACAAGCTGGTTATCTACTTCACATTACATGGACACTGGTCAGCAAATGGGCAATTTCTTCTGTATGTGAAGGCACACAAAAGTAAGAGTTAATGCAACCAACAGTACTCAAACTACCCAGGTCTGTAAATATGTACTTTTTATGGTTAATTTTCCCTTGTTCTTTTACTTAGAGGGGTTATTCTTCCTGTTCTGCTCAGTCAAATTTCATATTTTCAGCCTTTTAAAACTCAACAGTCATATATTTGGTTTACATGTATTTAAACTCTGAACTATTATCACATAATGTACAATACTGTAACATCCAAGTTCCTGCTGTACTTTGCTTTATCTGTCCAGCAAGATAAGGCTATTTCAGCCACATACTAGAGGTCACTAACAGCTCATCAGAAGAGACATATCTAGTAATAAAAGACAGCACACGAAAGGATAAGTAAAAGAACCACACAGCAGACACAAGAGATGCATACCAGGGGTTTGCCTAGAGTGACACTGGTCTTTCTAATACTAAATTCAGCAGAGAATTTTAGTATGATTTAATGAGGAAACAAAGCCTACACAAACATAATCACTGCCCACCTGTCACTGTGCACTTAAAAAGCTAAGACCAGTGGCCAGTTTCAATCAACTCTAACAGAAATAGGCGACCTGTGTTCAGTTTTGTCACAAAATGAGTTGTGACCGATTGATGACACTCTGAGATTAATATTCCATGTAACGCAGCAATTCCAATGGCCTAAGCCAGTTCCTGGTGCCGCTCTCTCTACTCTGTTCCCTACAGTATGTTCGTGCCCATTTCTCCATATGGCTTTGATGAGTTCCGAAGCAATTTCAGTTGTCTGCTGGGTTAGCATGCTAATCTGACAACAAGACTGACAAAGCAAACAGAAATGGCTTAATGCAGGGTCAGACAAGCATGAGAATTAGTTCAAATGAGGCAAAAGAAACGCAGAAGCCAGAAGATAAATAACTTAGAGTGGCATGGAACTGTAGTCCAAGGCAAAATTTGCAGCATCTGCCTTAGCAGATCTCTTTTCTGTAGCTCTCTGGCTTATGATGGCAAGCCGTCAGAACACAAGCAGCTTGGAAGCAGGTACAGATTTTGTCAAAAAAGATTAGTAAACATAAGAAAAGTGGAGGAGGAATGGGGGAGAATGCTGGAGGTGAGAAGGAAACCAGGAGAAGGACAGGCAGAGTACTGGAGTTGTCAGGACAGAGAACACAAAACTCTAAGCAATCTTAAAATATTAATAATTCTACTCACTGAACACTATACATACAGGTAACTTTTAGATCACCAATTAAATACAAAAGCCCCATCACAGAACAAAAACACCACCTCACTCACAAAAAACAGCCTATAAATCACACCAGAAATAGAATGGAGAATAACTCTTGCCAGTAACCTTACCAAATCATTTCACTATCCTTAGGTAAACCTGGACTTAATACTTATCCAATGTTCCTGCACAAATACTACAAACATTGGACCAATATTTCAAAACTTAATCAACAAAGCAACACTTGATTAGGTGTTCCAGCACTAATTATCATGTGGCAATCTGGTATTTCTTCTTGTAAGGCTGGTGACCAGTGAGGTTCAAGTGGGCATACAGACACCAGTGTCAGCAGAGCGAAGATGACAGACAAGCACAGCCCCTCTGATGCAAGCCCTGTCTCAGACTGGCACCAGATGACTGCACCTCGATTACTCCTACGCAGCAGGACTCTAGGAGCAGACTGATGGATTCACACACACCAGCAGAAGAAATAACCAGTTTCTGTTTATGCCATTCCTGCCACTTCAGAACCTTCCAGCAAAAAAAACACATCTGGAAGTCCCTAAGTTTTGTACCACTGTCAACTGAAATAGAAGTTCAAAAAATTGCAAACAAGGCTGTTGCACCTGTTAGTTTAGCTTATAAATATTTTATTTCTTATAATTAATAGCAATATTTTATTCTAATTTTATAGTTTCAAGACACTGCAAGTTGGTATCAGGAAAGAATTATAAGAATCGTTTGTAGCCACAGCCAGCAATCTGTACCAGGAACAGGAGCTGTATATGAACTCCTGAGCAGTTTACCACCTTGTGAAATAAACAGATGCTGCAAAGATCAATTAAGAGTTGCATAGCAGCTAATTCCATGGCATACAGGTGGTTTAAAGTAACCACACTGCTTCACTGCTTAAGAGCAGAGTGGCTGTTTACCAGGGATCTCATTCACTTAGCACTGTAAATCTTACACCTGAAATGAGGCAGACACTCTGTGAAAAGCAGTTGAGCCTGACTTATGATTGCCAATTGTAGAACATAAAAGGGATAGATTCAGTTGTTTAACTCATTCTCCATTTTACTTTACACAGTTACTTTAATACAGTAAATATTTTACTTTACTTTACACAGTTACTTTAATACAGCTTCAGATAAACCACCCCCAGAGGAAAAAAAAAATCTAGTGTCTTACAACAAGAAATGAGCAGAGCTTGGATACACTTCACCAACAACAATAAACAAAAGCTCTTGCTTAGGAACAAATGAAAACAATGGATTATGTGCTCAGAGGGGAGACAACTTGCTTCTCTGCAAGTGCCTATTCTAGGATTCCTTCATCACTTCTTAGCACTCAAATCCTGATGGGAAGTGGAACTTGTGCTACAGTAATTTTACCCTGTGGCTCTGAATTCCAAACCAGCAGCCTCAGTTAGTTCTCCAAATTCCTCTGCCTCCCTTAACAGCTTCCTCTTTATCTGGGTGCCACTCTGCAGTCAATTTCCCAAGGCAAAAAGCACTGCCAGAGCTTTACTACTGTCCACTTTGGCTCAGCTTCAACACCTCCCTCCCTTATATCAACACTTGTGTTCATTTCACTGCCCAGCAACGTAGAACAGCTCAGTGGCGAAGCTAACCTCTCCCTTCTCACTCATTAGGTCATGCAATGAGCTACACCCAGAAATGGATCCAGCACAGGAACACCGTCACTCAAAACACTGATGTGAGACTAGTGCTACAAAACATACAGCAAAGGAAAGGGCTATTATTCTCAGTAGCAGGCTGCACTCATGGCAATTAAAAAAAAGCATTTCTGGAACTACAGCACAGGTGATGACACAGCTGAGCCAAGCTTTGTCTAAGCAAACTGACTTGCTTCCTTCTTCCCTTCCAGCTTTTGTGACTCCCTGTCAATAGGGCAGGGAAAGTTCATTTACTGGCTGCAAAGTCAGGGGTACACTACTGAACATGAGGAAAACTTCCAGGCTCTTCTTACCACCAGACCAAACTCAGTGTTCCTTCCACCAGCATTTGTCTTAGAAAGCTGATCTGGCTCTAAGCTAAAAATGCCTCAAAAATGAGGACAGGGTGCAAAAGTAATTTCCTTAATTGCTCACCTAAGCACCGCTATAGCCCAAGAAAAGTGACAGAGGAAAAGAAATGTGGTAGGAGTCCTCTCAACCTGGGTATCAAAACTGAATCCTGAAGACAAATCTCTCTGGTTAATCTGTGAGCTGTCTCGGATGAGTAGACGCACTCCTTCCCACACAGTTCCACCTCCTTATTCCAAAGGGCTCTTGCACTTTTCTGACCATACCTACTTTTTGTTTGGTGTTGTTTTTCGCATCATCTTTGTGAGCTGAACTGGCTCTCTGAAGGATCACACAAGCAGTGATGCAGACAGCTAAGAAGCAGCAGAGTTCATAGCTGAGACAAGAAGTGGTAACAAGGTCTACTCATTTTGGCAGCAGATAAGCACTGGATTAATTCAGCCATCTCACAGAACTATTTTTCTTGTGGTTGCTTCACAGGACAGGGTGATCAATCAGCTCACCACCCACAGAGATGAAGATCTACTCCCCCTTTGATATCTTGCTCTCACAGATCCTCCTAGGTCCAGCTTCCTCCCTTGAAAGTACCCCAGACCTTGGAAAGTACTTCCCCCCAAGGCCACATCAGCTGATTAAGCCATTAAGTAAAAAGTTAACTTAAAAACTAAGTAGTTTTCTACTGCATCATGGCAGACTATCGAAGTCACCACAAGGTAAAGTGAGCAAGAACTCCTCTTTCACATGTAATCAATTATGTCAGCTTGGATGCCCATGAAACCAATGCCACAATACCAACTATACCAGCTGAGCTCAAACAAGCCTCCTGCTTCTCTTACTACCTTAAGAAAAACAAACAAACAAAAATAAATCTTTAAATAGGTTAAGGATAGTTTCAAACAATTGGGCAGGTATCAAATAAAAGACTTTAAAACTAACTCGGATTTAAACCAAGCAATTGAATAGTACAAATGCCATCTCTAACCTGGTTTATGAGGCACTTTTAGTTCTTTCTGGTAGTCTGCAGAGCTTCCAAGTGTTTCGTAAGCCCATTTCTTATCACAGCTGCAGTTCACTCCCTCTCCCTCCTTTCCAACCACAGCATACTTATGCAACTGAGGAAAGTGCAGTATTACCCTTCCATAGGCCTAGGCCCAATGAGACATTAAACTAAAGCAAAGATTTTTCTTAACATCATTTCAGCCAGTTATGTTAGTCAAGCCACTGTCATCAAATGGGAAAGCTTTATTTTAATCTACAGGAATGTCAAATTGCAAAATTCCAAACTGTCAGCTACAGAGCAAAGGGACTTCACATACAAATGTAAGCTTGGACAAGAACGGAAGAAAAATAACCTCCAAAATTCTTCACAATGGCTACACAATTTTGGCAAAAGTAATGTAATAAAAATGGCTTTAAAGTCTTCTAAAGATGATTTAGTTTTAATGTTTAAATAAACAAACACTTTCAACAGCATATTTGAAACCAATGACGTAAATTTTCATGTGTAGGTAACAATTAGCAGAGGCCTACAAAAGGAAGCTGTCCAGTTTCACCGTGTTTCATTCTGCATGGCACTACTCAACTGCTAACTGCAGGTGATAAAAATAAATAAATAATTACTTCCAGACAAAATTAAACTACATGAATCTGTAAAAAAACTCTTCATGTGCTGGATGGTCACAAAAGACTTATAAATTGCCAGCCATTCATAATAAAGTGGTTTTAGTAAAGATTGGCAGTAGAGTTGGGTTGGATTTTTTTTTTGAGTGGGGATGTGCCTGATCTGAATGGATCTCAAAGCAAGATGTGAGTAGTATAGATCAGTACTCTGGTTTTCAGTATGAGTAAGTTCTCAAGCTATCACAGAATGTTAACACCAAGCTCTAGTGGGATGAAGATCTGTTTAGCCAAGAAGTACTATTACAGACTCACAGAAAATAAGGCCAAGAGGCTCTGGTCATGCACACTGCTAGCTAATAACAGCTGCTGTTCCAGAACAAAGTGCAAAGCCACTAGAAACATTTCACAAGGAGGACTGAAAAATGAAGCAAATTGCTTAATTTCAACATTTGAGAGTCTCCCAGACAAGTGAAATGGTTGACTAGACAGCTTACTTTACTCTAGAGAATAAGGAGATCACCAAGCAATTATGTTTTCTTTCATCTTCATATCCAAGTAAGAATAACTTTTAGATACTGTTGGTTTGGAATCAACAACTACCTACTGAAATTGAAAGGCAAATAAAAGTTCATTATGCAAAAAGCTCAGAGGGCTGCTGAGGTGACACAATCAAGAACAGCAGAAGACAGACCTGCTCATGGAAGATGTGGCAACACTGATCATAAAGAGACACTTAGATGGGCTACAACTGACAAGTTATGTCGGAGGCAGGAAATCCAACCACTGCAAAGCTGGTATTTCAGGTATGCCAAAGTTAGGAACATTCTCTGGTGGAATCTAGTAAACATACTCTAATATAAGAATATTCTGGAAAAAATATTCCAGCTCTAGTCTTCACAGAAATCTTATGTCACTCCCAGTTTATTCCCATGTGGTACACTGCTGGTAACATAAACATTTTCCGTATGATGGTGAAACCTTTTTGACTTAAAAGGCTTTCAGTCACCAACTGCAAAACCAGACAATATTTGTATGCAAAGTGTTCACCCTAGCTCAGATCCAAGTCCATCTTGACTTCAGCTGGTGGCCAAAAGCAGATGTGTAAGGAAGAGTGGATGCAGACAACAACTCTTACTGGCAGCCAAAATGAAAGACACCATCACCCACGAAGGCAAAGGTCTCAGAGGTACAGCCCCAGTCAGAATGTATCACATGCGCTTCTTAATATATTTGCAAACTCCTGTAACACTTGGGAAATATCCAGATCAAAAGATTGCCTGTACTTGTGTCAGGGGAGGTTTGGGTTAGATATAAGAAAAATGTTCTTCACTCAGAGGGTGGTTGGGCACTGGAACAGCTTCCCAGGGAAGTGGTCACAGCACCAAGGCTGACAGAGTTCAGGAACATTTGGACAACACTCTCAGGCACATGGTGTGATTCTTGGGGATGTCCTGTGCAGAGCCAAGAGTTGGACTCAATGAGCTTCAGGGTCCCTTCCAACTCTGAATATTCTCTGATTCTATGATTTTTTCCTGGTAAACTCTCGCAGCAGTCAGTATTCCATAAATTGTATTTTTCTCTTAAAGATACCAGTTCCATGAAACTCCACAGCTACTGCCCCACTGACACAATGTAAAATCCACACAGATTTGTGGCAATGTTGTCTGAGTACCTGAAACATGGCCATGCCATTTCAGGTCTCTCCCACAACAGAAAACTAAACAGATCTTAAACCAGTTCCAACTACACAGAAAAAAAAACCCCCCATTTTAAAATATTTAAAAAGAGTTAATAACTAGATTAGAATCCACCCCAAGTTCATGAAGCTACCCTGCCTGAAGTACTGTAAAAGAAAACCTCAGTGAATGTCAATGACCAGTGAAGCAGGCAATGCAAGGGGACAAGAGCTGTTGAGCAAAAAGCAGTCTTGCAGAGTCAGTTTCTGTGGCTGTCATTTTAAGAGACTGAGATCATACTGAATTCCTGTGTTTAAGCAGATGAAACCATGTGGAATCACAATTCAGAAGACACATGCAGGTGTCTTGTGTAACTGCACAGGGTGTTCACTGGTTTGTTCATGGTTCACATAACTCACTTTGTTTTTTAGTGCTGGGGAGCTAAATGTTAACATCTGTCCTCAGCTGAGTCTGTCTTACTTTTCTCCTACAGTTTGTTTACAACTAATTGCTGAGTCACCAGGCAGCTGATCCATTTCCAAAGACTCCAAATCAAGTACCAAAGACAAATTTTTTGAAGGCTATGAAAACTACAAGGCCTGCAAGTCCAATGGCATCTCTTCACTGGTGGGAATGCTGTGGCAGACCACCACTGGAACTGAACAGGACAGTCCCCATCCACTCTTAATTTCCATCAGCAAAGCTGTGAGTTCAACTCCCTTCACCTGAGAAACAGAACACGTAAACCACGGCCATCATTTTGGCAACAAACAACTGCGCACAGCATAAATTGGCTCTTCAGTACTGGCTCTATTAGAACACTTAAAAGGCTCATAAGAGATCTAAATAAAAGCAAAACCAACTTATCACTATTGACATATTTAATTCACTTCAAGAATGATCATTGCAGCAGTTTTAATTAACTTCCTGTAACAACTCAGAATAAAAGCCACAGGAATTGAAAAAAAGCTAACCAAAAAAACCAACACCAAACCTGTGAGCTGTTTACCCCTCTCTTCATTTCCTTTCTCTATCTTACTCTTCCCATATTTGGCTCTCAAACAGCTGCAACAACTTCAGAAGCAACACACCTCCATTCTGTATTTCACATTTCAAGCAGCTGAAATGCAAGAATGCAGCACAGACCATTACATCGAGGATACTCCATTGTAAAAATTTAATTAGCATGTGATCAATGCACCAAAGCAACTATCTGCTGCTGCCTCTGCTACTCTATGGTTACAGTTTTCAGAGATGCACCAGAACTGGCCACCTGTTCTGAAGCACTGTCATTCTGAATTCTGCTCTACCATCTTACATCACCCTGGGCCGACAAACCTCTTCTTGCTTCTCCTGAATCCGTTCAGGTAATCTCCTTCCTCTGCTTTAATGAGCTGTCATTCACCTAAATACTCAAGAAAAGTCAAAATTTTCAGCTTATCATCTACAGCCTAATGCTTCCAACATAGCCATTACAGCTGTGATGTATCTCGTAAGACTCAGCTGAACTACAGCTGCTACTGTAATATCCTAAAAAAAATCTTTCAGAGTTTAAATCTAGGTTTAAAAAAAAGAACAAAATCATATAGTAGTTGCATCCAGTGTATTTAACAACCTCATGTGTCATGCTACTGCAATGTATAATTACACTCCAGCACCACTTTGGTTCATAGGTATGAAGCACAATTATGCAGGTACCCTTAGAATAGAATCCAAAATAACAGGTGTGCCATCAAACTGATTAAAGAAGGCGTTTAGACAGGTATGAGGACAACAACAAGGAAGATGCACAGCACACAGTCACAATAGTTAACTATGTTTAGTTACCTTGCCCTGACAACAGACTGATTAAAGTATGCTACTCCTATCCACGCTAGGCTGAGGAAGCACAAAATGCATCTGCAAAGGGGCTTCAAACAGCAATTTCTATCAGTGTATGGCTATGCCTGCAGCATTCCTAGCGGACCCGCACCAGCCAATGGCAAACAGAATGCAGCAAGTCTCTTAAAAGTGGAAAGAAGCATCTGGAAAAGCAGTGGTAAAAAAAAAAAAAAAAGGTAAGTCATAGAATCACAGAATTTTAGGGGTTGGAATGCCTCATCTAGCCCCACCCCCCTGCCACGGGCAGGGACACCCCCCCACTAGACCAGGCTGCCCAAGGCCTCATCCAAGCCCCTGTAAATTAGAAAGGCAAGAGGCTTCTCGTTTCCCTTTGACAGCAGCTCTCGACACAGCCTGCTGCAGCACCTC
>NW_008690989.1:5266-12089 GCF_000695815.1 Acanthisitta chloris | reverse complement strand
TTAAATTCTATGATTCTATGATTTTCCTGCAAGGAATCACTCACCCAGGGACAGGCTGGAGGTGAGAGGTGTCACAGACCCACATGCAGATCTCCTTCCTGCCCTGCCACCACCCCATATAGATAACCCTCTGTAATGGCTCTGTGGGATACACAAACCTCTGTCTTGGATTCTGCCAACACATCCAAACACTTTTCCTAGCAGGAGCTCCAGCAGGGAATGAAATCTGGTCCCTGAGGGGGAAAAAGGGAGTATGGACCAAACCTCCTTCTGGCCACAGTTATCTGGAAAATGTTTAATGGGCATTAATTTTTCCACTAGAGAAATTGCTGTGGTTGGTGTGGGAGGAATATATAGACACATATGCACGCACAAACACACTCTCAGAATGTATATATTTATGTTAATATCTTTAAAGAAGACTTGGATTAGAGCCTTGAGAAAGAGGCCACAGCAAAAGGAAGAAACACACATGGATTTTCTGGTCTCATGGCACAGATCCAATGATATGTATGTGCCTGCTGCAAACATGAGGAGATTATTGTTGTAGACAGAGAAATCAAGGTGGGAAGAAAGTGCAGCTGAGATTTCCCAGGAAAAAAAATTCCTTGGGAAATGCCTGTTAGGTGTGATTCAAGGTTATTGACAGAATGGGGCTGATCTTTGATTCACCTTTGTGACAGGTATATTATGACAGCAGACAGCCCTGGTAAAAGGCTGTTCCCCTGCCCATTGGCACTAGCAGAACCAGGCTCTGGGATGCTCTCACATGGAAATTTGGAGTGGAATTGAAAAAAAATCCCTGCATCACCTCATGGAAGTTTCATTTTTCCCTAATAGCCAAACTGTACCTCCCCTGGTGTAACTTGCAACTTCATACCTGGCAAAGACCTCTGCAAAAGGGCCTGAAATTGGGAAACAGAGGCATAGAGGGAACTAAACACTCCTCACCCATTCAGAGACCTGAGAAATCAATCAGGTTTTGAGGTGGGCCAATAAGGCTAAGTCCAGGGTGAAAGTCCCCAGTGGCTTCTGGATATAGATTCCTAGAATCACAGGATGTTAAGGGGTTGGAATGGACTTTAGAGATGATGGGTATGTATCCTGGCACTATGTAACCCATGCCAGCTGAAAAATGCTCTGGTGAGCTCAAAGAGTTGATTCATGGAGGTGGGAAAAGCCCTTTCCCAAGAATCCTGAGGCACTAACCCAAAAAAGAGGCAATTAGACACAGAGATCATAGGATCAGATAATGTTAAGGGGTTGGAATGGACATTAGAGATCATCCAACCCCAACCCCCTGCCCTGGGCAGGGACACCTCCCACCAGAGCAGGTTGCTCAAGGCTTTAGCCAACCTGGCTGTGAACACTGCCAGGGTTGGGGCAGCCACAGCCTCCCTGGGCAACCTGGGCCAGTGTCTCACCACCCTCACAGCAAAAACTTCTTCCTGATATCTAATCTCAATTTCCCTCTTACAGTTTCTCCCCATTGCTGTGGGAGAATTTCTGATTGCTAATGGACATGTGAGCAATCCAGCCTTGCTAGCAGGGCCTGAGCAAGCTGCAAGCTAAGCTATTCAAGGACACAGCTGCAGCTGGAATGGGAGAAAGGAGGTACCAAGATAAGCAGCTCCTGGCTGTGGGATGCAGGAGCTGAAGGTGGTTAGAGGAGGAGAACAATGATTGGGGCATTTTATGATTGATAAGTTAATAACCAATTATGTTGTGTGTAAGGTGGGCTAGTAATAGTTGTTAACCAATGATAAGTGGGTGTTTATAATAGTGTGAATAAAAGAATCACTTTGGTAAATAATAAAAGTCAGTCAAGAGATAATAATGGTGTTGCCTCTTTGTACGTGAACTCCCACACATTGTTCCTTGTCCTGTCCCTGCAGTTCCTAACACAGATCCCTCTGCAGCTTCCCTGGAGCCTCTTCAGCTCCTGGCAGGTTGCTCTGAGGTCTCCACACAACCTTCTCTTCTCCAAGCTGAACATCCCCAACTCTCTCAGCCTGTCCTTGAGAGAATATGCTCCAGTGCTCTGATCAACTTTGTAGCCTCCTCTGGACATGCTGTAGGTGCCAAATCAGAATATATCATAACCAGTGAGATTTTCTGAACTGCTCCTGCTCCAAACACTTCTCTCCCTTTTCCTGCTGGAGAAGAAATATCCAGTTATTGGTTTAGCAGGGAAGGTAAAAAAGGAAAAGAAATGAATGAAAAGCCTTGAAATCTAGCACACAAACCTGCCTTACAGGGGTGTCTTTAAGCAGATGGAGCACAGGACTTGGATCACCTTTGAGGAGGAAGAATTCCCTGGACAGGCTGCCCTGGAGCCTCACACCAGTGCCCAGCACAAGGCTGGGGTCTATGCCCCCACCCATGGGAACACCAGGAAAACACTCAGGTTGTTTTTCAAAAGGTGTGTGGTAAGATTTATGCTTTTTTTTTTTTTTTTTTTCAGTTCAATCTTTGCTTTCCTTGATCTCCAAAGCAAAGCTTCTCTCCTAACTCACACACAGCAGCTTGTTCACCCACAGAGTGTCTGTCTCAGGGCCTGACTGAGCTATGTGTACCATCCACACAGTGGCTTGGCAGCCCCTCCAGGCACGAGGTGTGCTTAGAGTGGATGCAAATCTACACCCCAAACACTCTGATTTGCTTTTACACCACAGAACTTTTTCACAGCACCTTTCAAACCCCCAAGGACTTTCCACAGGAGTAAATGTGCAGTGCCAGAAACACCTACAGCCTGGTGCCTTCATTGATGCTTTGGGTTGAGCAAAGGAACATTAAACAGGTTGATGCAGGGAGGATTTTATAGAATTCACCATTGCTGCTGGTTCACAACCACGGGCACCATCTCTGCTCCTGCAGCTCCTAAATCCCCTGTGGTTTCAGGCTAGTGCAATTAGCTTGGCAATATTTACAGAGCAGGACAGTGCACAGAGGGATGTGTTTCTTTTGCCCTTGTGAGGGGCACCATGGCCACTTGTGCTGCAGATCCACACTGGCACAGGTTGCCCAGGGAGGCTGTGGCTGCCCCAACCCTGGCAGTGTTCACAGCCAGGTTGGCTAAAGCCTTGAGCAACCTGATCTAGTGGGAGGTGTCCCTGCCCAGGGCAGGGGGTTGGGGCTGGATCATCTCTGAGCTCCATTCCACCCCCTAAAATTCTATGATTCTATGATCCAAGTTCTGAGGTGAGAATTGGCCCCATAGCACAGGAATGACAGTGATTCTCCCTGCCTGCTTGTTGGGGATGTGAAAAGGAGTGAAAGAGCAGGAGATCTGGAGACAGATTGAGAGTTGACAGGGAACAGAAGGTGAGGAAGGAGCTGTCATGCTGCTGGCTGCCTCCTTCCCTTCACAGCTAAGCAATCTTGGAGTTCAAGTTCTGCACCTCTCCTCTATCACCTGGATTTTGGGAAGGAGGCTCACCCTGGATTTGCAGTGGTAGAATGGGCTGTAACCAACAAAACCAGCAGGAAGGTCTCAGACATGCAGCAACACCAGGCTGGGAGGAATCTCTATACTCATGTCAGAAACACAACCACAGTTTGGTCCCAGACACTTTTCACCAGAGTTTGGTGTCATACACCTTCCACCACAGTTTGGTCTCAGCCACCTTCCACCACAGCTTGGGATTTGCAGTGGTAGAATGGGCTGTAACCAACAAAACCAGCAGGAAGGTCTCAGACATGCAGCAACACCAGGCTGGGAGGAATCTCTATACTCATGTCAGAAACACAACCACAGTTTGGTCCCAGACACTTTTCACCAGAGTTTGGTGTCATACACCTTCCACCACAGTTTGGTCTCAGCCACCTTCCACCACAGCTTGGTCCCAGACACTTTCTACCACAATTTGATCCCAGACACTTTCGACCACAGTTTAGGCCCAGACACTTTCAACCATAGCTTGGTCCCAGACACTTTCCACCACAACTTGGTCTCAGACACTTTCCACCACAGAGACCACAGACATATGAACTCTATCTTCAGTGTTTCCACACTTCCCAGTGCCCTGATGTAGCTGGTTACAAACATGAGGAGTGTCTGGCACAGGAGAGCTAAATCACCCTCAGCAAAAAATCCAAGTGCCTTGAAAGCAGCTGAAAAACAGACAAGACTCTGTCCTTCCCTGCCTCAGGCTGAACTCCATCTCCCAGCTCTCCCTCCAGAGAAATTCCCTAAATCCCAGTGTAGATCATTCATTAATGCTATTGTTCATAGAATGGGATTTATTTAGATTAAGTCCTTAAAACAAAGCTGACAACACAATCAGCATTCGACAAGGAAAATCTTCATTGACCTAACCAAGCCATTTGCTAAATTCCTTAACAGTGCATAGAAAAGAGAAATCAGTATATTCTGTTTCCTAGAACACGCTAAAATTAATATAGTGAAGAAATGAAAGCAATTAATCTTGTATTATACCAGCTAGAAAATTTAGTGTGTGTGGAGAGGAGATAAAACACTGGTTTAGCATCAAGTGTCCTTATGTGCTGTTAGTGAAGTGAAGCTGTGATGAGCCCAACGTTTGGCTATGTATTTGTGCATTCTCAGAGTGATGCATGAGATGGTCTTAATGCTGCTGCCAAGGTCGAAGTGATATGGATGGAACGTGAACCAGGAGAATGAGGTCTGCCTAAGTGTATCACACAGGATGCAACACTGCCTAGCTAATACATTAGTATGCAAATTGGGGGAGTTTTAGGAGATAAAAGGGCATATTCCAGGGGTGTACTCAGAGCTGTTCTCCCAAGATAAGGTCACTGACAACACCCATGGTTCTCTTGCTGCCAAATCAGGCTGTAACAAAAGTTACCAAAGATTTTGCTCTGTCAGAATATTTATGTGCTCAGGTACTGAACTTGTGTCCTGTCTGCCCTTTCCTCATTGCTTTTATTCCAAAACATCTAAGAATTTTCATGTGGCTGTTAAGGAAAATGGGGATTTCACTGACCTGTGTTTTCTACCAGTTAACAAGAGAATAGGTTACACTCCAGAACTGAACCATGTGCTTGTACTTAGGGATTTTCATGAAATCATAGAATTTTAGGGAGCTTAGAGAACATCCAGCCCCAACCCCCTGCCCTGGGCAGGGACACCTCCCACCAGAGCAGGTTGCTCAAGGCTTTAGCCAACCTGGCTGTGAACACTGCCAGGGTTGGGGCAGCCACAGCCTCCCTAGGCAACCTGGGCCAGTGTCTCACCACCTTCACAGCAAAAACATCTTCCTAAGATCTAATCTAATTTTCCCTCTTTTAATTTCTCCCCATTGCTCCTTGTCCTGTCCCTGCAGTTCCTAACCAAGAGTCTCTCTGCAGCTTCCCTGGAGCCCCTTCAGCTCCTGGCAGGTTGCTCTGAGCTCTCCACACAACATTCTCTTCTCCAGGCTGAACAGTCCCACCTCTCTCAGCCTGTCCTTGTAGGGAAGGTGCTCCAGTTCTCTTTGCAGATTCATCAGGAAAAACTTCATCCTAACTAACCTAACTTTCCCTTTTCCATTTCTCCCCATTCTTCCTTGTCCTGTCACTGTAGCTCCTAACCAAGAGTCCCTCTGCAGCTTCCCTGTAAGTCCCTTTCATTTCTTCTATCCAAACCAAAGACAAGGACATAAAAATAAGGATAACAATAAAATCCTCACACTTCTTCTCTTGCTTATTGCATCCCTTTTGCCCAGCTCTCCACACAGGGTGTTGTCTGCAAGTGGAAACTCCCCAACTTCCATGTCTGCAGTGCTGAGACCTCCAGCTCTGTCCCATCCCAAGGCACAGCTCTCATTTGTAGCCTGTCAGTCACACAGCCTGGAGCTTTCCAAGCCTCCACACTCATGCTAACAAGTGGAGGTGGCAGAGTAGAAAAGGCAGCAGTTTGTGGGAAAAAAAGAATCCCAAATACCTGTTGGTACAGAGCAACCTGAGCCAACACTCCCAGGGGAGGGAACCTATTTAGGACTGGTCCCTAAAGCCTTTCATCTTGCCTTTGATCATTTCTGGGTCTAGCTGCACTTAGAGCATTGTGCTAATAACAAGGGAAGATGAAGCTGGAATTGAATGACTAAAGAAAGTAAGGAAAGTTGGGATTTCAGCAAGAACTGGACCTTTTTCATCTGAGATGAGCTCTGACCTATGGCACTTGCCCCATCACTGGGAATAAATGAGCTCTGTCCTTCTGGGACAGTCAACCCTGGCAACATCTCCATCACTTCTGTGCCTTTCCCCAGAGCTCAGGTCACTGCCAGGACTAACTGCATGAGAGCTAGTTAGGACAGGTGAACCCAGTTCTCTGCAGGTGTAATTAATTCCACCTCTAATAAAGCTGCTTTTGATCTTTCAGAGCATCAAAACTCCTCTACCTAACCAAGAATCACAGAACTTTAGGGGTTTAGTGTAATCTTGTATGCTTTAACTTTTCCCTTCAATGTGTCTGTTGAGTGAGAAAAGAGAAACAGCAACAATCCTGCAAAATATCAAGGATTTACTATGGTAAGATTATTCTTTACAGCTTTATTTTGGGTTTTGCTCTTTCAAATTCTACCTGCAAGCAGGAAATCTGAGTGGAAACAAATTCTGGTTCATTTTGCTTTCCATGGGCAATTGAGCTGTATTTATTTCCCAACTTTTTAACAGGCTAATTTAGTTTTGGAGGAAGTTCAAGTTGTTTCTTTATATGAATCTAAAAAAGAGTGCCAGGCTTGAAATTCTTCAGTGGAAAATCTACCACTGTGTAGCCAATATCATTGTTACCTTGGAGCAGGTTCCTCTGTTATTCCCCACAGCTGCAAAAGAACATTATAGATATGAAATTGTGCTGGGA
>NW_008690989.1:0-4980 GCF_000695815.1 Acanthisitta chloris | reverse complement strand
CATCAAACTGGGGGAAATTCACTCTTTCTGGAGGGTTTACACCACCAAACTGGAGGAGGCCTACTCTTTCTAGAGGGTTTACATCATCAAACTGGGGGAAATTCACTCTTTCTAGAGGATTTACACCATCAATCTGGAGGAAATCTACTCTTTCTAGAGGGTTTACACCATCAAACTGGAGGAATCCACTCTTTCTAGAGGGTTTACACCATGGACTGAAGTGAGGTTGTTTCGTATTCACAATTCTGCATTGGATGGGGATAGAGTAACACCAATAAAAGCATCATAAGGACCCCAATTAAAAAAATAAGCACAATTTGGCCCTTCAGAAAGACCTCTTAGAAGAGCTGGAGCCCAAAGTGTGTGTGCAGCAAGCAAAGTACACCAGGCCAGCAAGGAAACTAAAGCCTTAGTGTCTCCCTTCTAGGAGCTATTGCTCATGGGGATGTGATGGTGGGAAACCACTGCCCTGGGTGAAGCCAAAGCTCCTCTCTGAACCATGTCATGTGGTTTTTTTAATCCTCCCTAGGAGATGTCTGTGGGGCCTTCCAGGAGTGTCCTCCTCTGGGGTTGTGGAGAGCAGCTTTGAGCTGGGTGGCCTGAGAGTGCACAGAGGTCAGGGATTCCTGGTGCTCACACTGCCTCTTTGACTTGGCAGAGGTGGAGCTTCCCCAGCAGATGCTCCTTTGACTCAGGCAGGTGTAAATAAGGATTTCCTCCAAGGAAAGTTACACCTAACCCTCCTTGCTGGAGCTGGTGGAGTCAGTGCTGATTCATGCTGGGGAAATTTGGCTCCATGATCCCAACCACTGGACCACACAGTCCACTCCTTTCCCCTCTCCAGAATTCACACACAGTAACATGTTTGTGAAGGTGATTTATGCATTCAGCAGATGTTCCTGGGCCTGGATGATGGATATGTGTCCAGCTGCTGAACTATGTAACCAATGCCAGCAGAGAAATGCTCTGGTGGGCTCAAAGACTTGATCCATGCAGACAGGAAAAACCCTTTCCCAGGAATCTTAAGGCACTAACCCAAAATAGAGGCAGTTAGACACACAGATTATAGGATGTTAAGGGGGTGGAATGGAGCTTAGAGATGATCCAGCCCCAACCCTCTGCCCTGGGCAGGGGCACCAGAGCAGGTTGCTCAAGGTTTTAGCCAACCTGGCTGTGAACACTGCCAGGGTTGGGGCAGCCACAGCCTCCCTGGGCAACCTGGGACAGTGTCTCACCACCCTCACAGGGAAAACATCTGCCTAAGATCTAATCTAATTTTCTCTCTTTCCATTTCTCCCTATTCCTCCTTGTCCTGTCCCTGCAGTTCCTAACCAAAGTCTCTCTGCAGCTTCCCTGGAGCCCCTTCAGCTCCTGGCAGGTTGCTCTGAGGTCTCCAAACAACCTTCTCTTCTCCAGGCTGAACAGCCCCAACTCTCTCAGCCTGTCCTTGTAGGGAAGATGCTCCAGTTCCTCTAATCAGCTTTGTGGCCTCTTCTGCCCTTTCCTCAGCAGTTCCATGTCCTTCTGATGTTGGGGACACCAGAGCTGTGTGCAGCACTCCAGGTGGGTCTCACAAGAGCATTTGCTCCAACAGTTCCATGTCTTTTTAGGAAGTTTTCTATGTTCTGAAGTCAAATAGTCCAAACCATTGGAGAAATAAATCCCATTTATTCATGACACCACTGGTTTAGAGGGAAAAAGCTTTTAATCCACAAGAATTCTTCCCAAATTTAAAAGGCAGTTTGCTAAACTTTTATTTTCCCATCACTCAGAGCATCCAGCAGGGAAAGGGCACAGTGTAAACACATCACTGGATGGTGATGCCAAGTGTTGGTTAACTCCAGACCTTTCCTCACATCCAAAAAGGCACCAGCAAGAGGATGTGTTGCCAGAGCTAAATTCTTCTGAGACTCCTGGGCTGAATTTCAAACACTTAAAAGAAAACTTGGATATAAATGTAGCATTTTGGCCAGTTACCAGGATCAAAAGAGACTCCCAGCTGATAAGGCTCCTCTAGAGCTGCTCTCAAACATGTGTAGCTGCTTCCCACATGGTCCTTTGCAAATCCATGGGAACAGCAAATGAATATGTAAAGGAAAGATCTTGTTGTTTGTGGTAGAAATTTCCCATTGAGGCCCCTCACTAGGCCATGCAAACTGTATCCATATAAAATAGATGAAGTCATCAGTGAATTTAATGGAATCTCTGCTCTTTTCTCCTACTGAGTTATATAAAACTCTGCTTAGATCATTTTTCTTGGAGTGTAAAAGGAGAGGAAGTGGCTGCTTTGTGTTTTCTTCTGTTCTTGATCTGTGTTGCTTGAGGAAAATGGTGCAGTAATTACTAAATATTTCCAGCTATTTTGCTCCTTTTTTTCTTTGCTGAAATCTTCAAAAATATCCAATCAACTCTACAGCTCAACAACTGCACTGAGAAGCTCTCACAGAAATATCTCCCACACATTGTGAAGAACTTTTGATTATAATGTTAGAATTATTATCCATTTCACTTATGGGGCTGAAGCTCCTTGTGATCACTAAGGTTGAGGGTTTAACCCAAGGTTCATTTGTATAGAGTAACAGAATATTTAGTGTTGGAAGGGGCTCACTAGGATGATCCAAGTCCAATTCCTGCCAAGGAGACCCCAACAATCCACCCTGGGCCTGAGAGCATTGGCCAAACACTCCTGGAGCTCTGTCAGCCTTGGGGCTGTGCCCACTGCCCTGGGGAGCTGTTCAGTGCCCAAACACCTCTGGGGGAAGAACCTTTGCCTCATCTCCAGCCTAACCCTCCCCTGACACAACTTCAGGCCATTCCCTTGGCTAATGCAGCAAGTAATGAAGTATTGCTTCTATCTAGGTGAGATATGCATTGAAGCTACATGCCACTTTGCCTGACATGGGGGTTGTCTGGTCAAGATTTGACCCCAAATTCCCCATTAAATTCTATTTTTTTCCATATTCACATTCCTATTCCCTCCAGCCTAACCCTCCCCTGACACAACTTCAGGCCATTCCCTTGGCTAATGCAGCAAGTAATGAAGTATTGCTTCTATCTAGGTGAGATATGCATTGAAGCTACATGCCACTTTGCCTGACATGGGGGTTGTCTGGTCAAGATTTGACCCCAAATTCCCCATTAAATTCTATTTTTTTCCATATTCACATTCCTATTCCAGATATTAGGGTGAAATTCTTCCCTGTGAGGGTGCTGAGACACTGGCACAGGCAGAGAAGCTAAGCTGTGACTGCTCCATCCCTGGAAGTATTCAAAGTCAGGTTGGACAGTGCTTGGAGCAACCTGGGTTAGTGGAAGATGTCCCTGCCCATGGCAGAAGGTTGAAACTAGATTGTCCCTTCCAACATAGACCATTCTATGATGCCATGATTCTATGACTATGGTTGGAACCTGGAGACTAGAGTCAGTGCTCTCCAACCCAGGGATGGTGACACTTTCACCCATTTCACTGAGTTTCCTTGCAGGACGTTGTAGTGGGACACAGGATGACAGATGGGTGTGATCCAAGGTGAAAGTCTTCTGCAAGGAAAACAAAGATAGGCTCTTTGTGCAAACCACAGACCTCCAACCACTGTCTTCAACAGCAACTCAGAATCCCATTGAAAGGCCTCATTAACTCAGTGGGAGCTTGGGCTGCCCATGATTTTTAAGCTTAGGCCTTTAATAAGGACAGTCCCAAGGGGTCAGAGTCAGCAGGATATATTCCATTTGTTTCTAACCAAGATGAAATTAATTTCTATGCAGAAAATCAGCTTAAGGACTCTCCCCTGCTTAAATTCCTGCAAGGCCTCTGGAGTTCACTTGAGTAATCATTGATTGAATTCTTAAGAGACATAGGGAAGCTCTAGCTAATTGCAGTCCATCTGTGAATAACTGCACTTGGGCTCCTTAGGCACTGTTGAAATGGGGAGGAAAAGGAGAAAATCAACCTGAAAGGGAAATATTTCACAATGTGATGTCTTGAAAAATCAACCTGTCAGAATCTGGTCAAGTGAAACATTTTGATATGATTGTTCCAGTGTTGTTGGTTTGGAGTTTTTTTCCCCCATCTATAACAGTGAAACATATTTCAAGGTCAAATGTTTTCTCAACCTGAGTAGGTGAAATGTTGCATTTTGCAAGAGGCAAAACCAAATGTTCTCATTCTTAGCTTATAATTTGTGGGTGGAGGATTTATCTAAAAAAGTCAACTCTGCAAAGTTTTTGATGCTTTTGGGGAAGGTTCCAGCTGAGTCTTAGCTGAGTTTTGGGCTCAGGCTTCAACTTTCTGTGTCCATGCACAGGGGCTTGAGCTAAAGCTCCAGCTGTAGCACCTGCACAAGAGGCTCTGTCTCTATGGACAGTTACAGTGGGCACATGGAGAGAATGAATTGTTCTCAATCCAGTGGAAAAGCAGCATATTTGTGTCATCTACACACACAAACTACAGCTATAACTTCAGATCAATGCTACTAAGGACACTCAGAAGTAAAGATCACTTGCAACGCTATAATATTGATGTTTCCTTGCAGGAGTGGGGGAAAAACACTGAAAAGATTTCTCTCTGCTGTCTAAAAAAATGTTCCCAGCCTGATCCAAAGCCACCTGAGCCAGCAGAGTGATCAGCTGTGCTACGCTGACATCAAGAGGCCACTGCTGTGCTGGAGACCCCACAGCTCTGCTGGAGACACCAGTGCTGTGCTGGAGACACCAGTGCTGTGCTGGAGACCCCACAGCTCTGCTGGAGACCCCACAGCTCTGCTGGAGACACCAGTGCTGTGCTGGAGACACCACAGCTCTGCTGGAGACACCAGTGCTATGCAGGAGACACCAGTGCTGTGCTGGAGACACTACAGCTCTGCTGGAGACCCCACAGCTCTGCTGGAGACCCCACAGCTCTGCTAGAGACCCCAGTGCTGTGCTGGAGACACCAGAGCTGTGCTGGAGACCCCAGCACTGTGCTGGAGACACCACAGCTCTGCT
>NW_008690988.1:5893-21971 GCF_000695815.1 Acanthisitta chloris | reverse complement strand
CAGGGTAGAGCCCGCGCCGGGTGGCACAGTGAAGGTTGTCCTCTGCCGCCTTTCCGTGTCCCCTCAGTGCCGTCGCTTGGGAAGTTTGGGGCTTGGTGCTAAATCCGGCGGTGTTTGGTTCCCAGCCCTGGGGTGTGCAGCCCGGAGATGCTGAGATGGGATCAAAGACGAGAGACGGCACAGCAGTAACCGGGAGAAGCTGCTCGCCGCGTTTCGTGAGCAGAGCCCCGGGGCTGCTGAGGGCTGAGGACACGGGAGCAGGGAGTGACACGGCGAGGACATGGAGGGCCAGGGCTTGGTGCTCTGCGCAGCGCCGAGCTGCCCTTGCACGGCTGAGCCACAGAGGTTAGAGGCTGGTGAGCAGTTCCCAGCCAGGCAGTCAAATGGGACAGGCTTGGAATGCATCGTCCCCTTTGGCTGGTGTGTCCTCAGCTAAAGTTATCTTCCAACGCTGGTTTATTTCAGACAATGCCAAAGGAAGACGCTTCAAGCACCAGGTGATCTGGCTTGTAGCACCTGATAGAGTATTGTCCGTGCTGTCATCCTGAGTTTAAATATCACTCTTTGGTCCTGTTCCTGTAGCACAGCCTGAAATACGTTTGTTCTGAATGACGGGTCAACACTTTTAAGTGTATTCTCTAGATTACAGCTAAAATCCAAGCTCACACAAAGATACAGAATGAACAAGACCTTGTTTGCAGGCAAACTGAGGGCTGTGTAGTCATTCTCACTGGGGAAGGTATTTGCCTGCCTGATACTCCACCTGCACACCAGTGTGCACAGCAGAGCTACCTGCTCCATGTGCTCTGCAGTGCAACCACATTCAGTGGGTTTTGGTTCTCCACTTTACACATCCTACTTCTAGTTTCCAAACTGGAAGGAGGGCGGTTTCTAGCACAGTGTCAGCTCATGATAACCATCTAACAATGGCCTAGCTGGGTGTACCTGGGAGATGAAGTGGGGATAAAAGAGGTAGTTTTTATTTCAGCAAGTGCTAAATGCAAGTGCTGCAAGCTGACCAGGAGCTGTGTACATTAAAGCCTAGTGTATCTCGTGTGCTTCTTGGATTGACTGTGTTGGAGGAGGAATGGAGCTATGCTTGGATGCTTTTTCATGTAGTTTATGGTGAAACTCATTGCTGCAGCATGTTATTGGCACCAAAGGTTCCTTTAGTGTTTCAAAAAAAGCATGAAACAAATGAGGGGAAGAAAGTTCTGTTGGGCTGCCAGGGGATCCCAGCAATGCCTCCTCTGACTAAAGAAGAACCTGAAGAGATGTTGGGAAAGTATTTTACATCTTTGTTATCCTTCCTTAGGCATAATCTTTCTTGACATTGTCCTCATCAGCTTCCACAGTGAAAACAGTTGCAAGTGTTCATAGTTCAGCCCTCATTGTTATGAAGATAGAAGTTTGGGTGCTGAGATGGGCTCAGGAGTTCCAGGGGACATCATTCAGGGGAGGATGAGCAGGGTCAGAAGAGGGGATGTGTCTTCCCATGGCAGGCTCTCTCCTTTGTGTATCCTTCATGCCACTTGTGTGGCTTCCAGTGGGTCACTGTGGTCAGCAGTGCCTGCTGATGGCAGCAGGCTGTGCAGGACGTTTGCTCACACCGGGGCCACTTAGCAGCCATTGAGGAACATCTGGGGAAGAAGGTTTCTACCAGTGGTGCTGGCACCCTGCTTTGGGGTTTGGAAACCCAGCACTTGTCCTTCCCAGCCAAGAGACAGCCACTGCAACCATGCCCTGGGCATTGGTGAGTCCTCATCATGCAGTAGCACAACCAGGAGTGGAACACTCAGTAAGGACTGTGAGAGACACTCCTCAGCCTCCTGTGCCACCAGGTGCCACAGTGCTGGGACAGAAAACTGGTGCTGGAGGGAGGGTATAAGGTAAAGTTGTGACTCACCCAGCATGAGTGATGGAGGGAGGTGAGGGGGAACAAACTGAGCTGAGCTGATAAAGGGCAAGAAGGGGGATAAAGGAGTGGCAACTGAACCAGCTGCCAGGTGGGGACTACAGTGAGGAAGAGACAGTGAAGGGAAAACTAGGGAATGACAAATGTCAGGTCTCTGGATCCAGGTGGGATACACCCATCCCACTGTGTGTGGTGTGGAAGTGGCATGGCTGCAGCTGATGGTGCAGTGCCTGTGGCAACAGGGCTGCCACTGCCCAGGCTGATAGCTCAGAGGAAAGAGCTTAGTGGTGTGAGGTTAGAGAGTTAGAAATTTCTGTCCCAGGAAGGGAAATGACATAGAGGAAAACTAAGGAAGTTCTGGCTGCTCTGAGGGGAAGGAGCAGTTTATGTATTTTTAAATGTTTTATTGATGGGGACTTAGTGCAGTCAGTGGAAGCTCCAGATAAAAGGACAGAAAGGGACAAGTGGACTGAGGAATATAACAAGGTGAGGAGACAGCCCCAGGTCGTGGTTGGGCTGGGGAGGTGTTGAACAAAAGGTATCCAGCTGTCAGGGAAGATGGGAGCAAAGTAGGGAAGCCCAACTCACCCTGATGAGTGAAGGGGACCAGGAGAGGGGAAAACTACACAGGCTGGAATGGGAAGAGGAGCAGCAGCACAGGGGAGGAGGTGTGCCAGAGGTTACACTGCTGGTGGTGTGCCCTTGCTCAGAGTGGGCTGGAGAAGACTTCTCTGCTCGTGGGCAGGTGTGGATAGCAAGGTGGGTGAAAGCTGGGAGGGAAGCAGTGGTCTCCTTACCAGGAAGACTGACTGGAGAGTGATCTCCTTCTCCTAGTACTTGATAGAAAGGTGGTTTAGTTCCAAGGGAGCAGGGTGTAAGTAATGTGGGCAGATGTGACCAGAGATGATGTGAGGGGAGATGACAAACACCCATGAAATCATGAATGATATGGGGAAGCAGCAGAAGCTGTCAGCATGTTTGACAACAGAGGACCCAGATGGGTGTAGTAGCTTTAAACAAACAAAAGGAGCTCATGCAGTTTAGGCACAGTTTGATAATGTGAGAAGTGGATAGCTCCAGGATGCCATGAACACCAGAGGCATGAGATTGAAAAGAGATTAGACAATCTCTCAGAGAGCAGATTTCTCAGTGGTTATTTAAAATGTCAATCTGAGTCATCTTCCAGTTCAGGAAGTCCCTGAAATGACTCTTCAGATATTCTTGCTATTCTGTACTTGCTCCGTTTCTATGGTGAGTTTGAGCAAGGTGTCTGAGTTGATCTAACAGCTTGCTGATGATGATACATGCAGTTCTGTGTCCCTCCTAAAGCCTCTTGTGCATCTGTGCTGCTTCTGCTGCACCAGTTCTGGCATTTGTTCAGGTCATTAAACTGGCAGAAATTAATTAAGAGTGAATACTTCTCTGCCCATTTAGTGAGCTGAATTAGCCCACTGTTTTCTGAGCCAGTGGTTCTTGCTTCTCTCTGCAAAGTAGGACTGGATTTCTCTTTAAATGGAAGTGGAGATTCTCCTGTTACTAACTGATTCCAGGTATTGAGGCTTTAAGTATTTATAATATCAGAGTCATGATAAGATCCTGATATTATCCTAGCATGTTAAAGGGTTGGAATGGAGCTTAGAGATCATCCAACCCCCTGCCCTGGGCAGGGACACCTCCCACCAGAGCAGGTTGCTCAAGGCTTTAGTCAACCTGGCTTTGAACACAGCCAGGGCTGAGGCAGCCACAGCCTCCCTGGGCAACCTGGGACAGTGTCTCACCACCCTCACAGGGAAAACTTCTGCCTAAAATCTGAGCTAAATTTTTCTCTTTCAATTTCTCCCCATTACTCCTTGTCCTATCACTACATTCACTGGTACTTATTGAATAAGTTTCCAAGAGCTTCCAACACAGCTGGAGCCTTGGCTGTGCTAGGTGTTTAGGAACAGAGTTTAGGAACATTATTAAACACAGGGAGCAGGAAAACAGCAACAGAACAAGGCTGTGGGGGCAGCAGTGCTGCATGGCCTGCTGGTCTCACATCATACTCAGCACCCTATATGGCAAGTTTTGTTGGGTTTGGATTTTTGTGTATGTAATTGTTTCTTGTTGTGAGAATCAGCAAGGTGCCACCACTACCTCCCCTAGGAGCCTGCAGCCATGTCAAGATGTGGTAACAAAGGCTCTGAGAACCAAACAAGCACGTTCTTAACAGGTTGATGTCTCGTTAGTTCATGCTGCTGCCGTCCTCCTCTCAGGCGAAAAGCAGAAGCTGTGGCATGACAGTGAGAACACCATCTCCTCCTCAGACCCAGGAGGAGATGGTCCTCACCAGCTTCATAAATTCCCAGAATCTGGCACACGTGGAGAACACCAGGATGGGGAGTGGCAGCTGCTGGGAATAATAAACAGGATTTGCACACACAGAGCAGGGTTTGCCTGAATGCATTAGGCTACTCCACTACAGATTCTTCCATACAAGTCTCATTTCAGTCTTCCAACCTAGGTAATGGAAATGATGTCAGCTGAGTTTAGGGGATGTTCCACCCCTTCCTGGAGCAGATATCTTAAAAATAGAAGTTGAATTAGGTCTGCACACATGACCAGAAGGAATGCATTTGAGGATGCCAAGAATGCTTGCCAATATAATTTCAAGATGGCTTTCTGTTCACCTTGAAAGATACTGGTGATTGGGAAAAGTTCCTGGACTGAAAAAAAGACAAATATCATCCATACCTGTCATCAAGAATGGCTAGAGGGAGGATCCAGCTGGTCGACCTCATCTCAGTCCTTGGGAAGGCTGAACAGTACATCCTCCTGGAAGCTATTTCCCAGCACATGAAGGACAAAAAAGGGACTGGGAGCAGCCAGCAGGGATTTACCTGACCAACCTGATTACCTTCTACAATGAGACAACAGCCTGTGTGGCCAACAGGAGGCTGCTTGGTGTTTTATTGATTGAGTGTAGCATTGGCTTTATCATGGCTTTTGACATGGTCTCCCTACTTGTAGACAAGTTGATGAGATTCAGACTGGATAAGTGGAGTGTGAAGGGAATGAAGGACTGGCTGGATGGTTAGGCTGAAGGGTGTATGTCAACAATGTGCAGTCTAGCTGGAAACCAGTTTCTAGGGGCCTCCTTCAGGGATGCACACTGGTAGGTTGATAGTGATTAGTGTCTTTATGGGACCTGGACAGTGAGCTGTCCAGCAAGTTCACTGACAACTGTAAACCCAACTGACAACTAGGGAGAGCAATTGCTATGCTGTAGGTCAGGGCTGGCACTCAGATGTACCTTGGCAGGGTGGGAAAAGGGCTTTCCCCTCACTAACAGGTGCTGCAAACACAGCTGCTGTGAAGATGTGACTGTTGCTACCAGAAGCTGGAGGTAGTGTGTTTGTGAAGGTAGCTTAGAGGAAATCTCACCAAAAGGACTCTTAAGTTCACATTTTCTGTTTCACCAGTGACGAAATCTAAGTGCAAAATCTGTTATTGACAACGAGTGTATGGAATATGTGTCTGGTTGTTGGAGTTTTCAAAAGAACCATCTTGGCTCTATTGAAAAATAATTCAGAAATGTTGAATGACTTTGCCAAAGCTGTTGGGAATTCCTCACCTCTGAGTGACAAGAGCTACTGAGCACCTGTAGCCAGATTGTCACAATATAAATTGCATGGGAACCATATCTACAGCTGTCCCTCCTGGCATTCCTTCAAGGACTTGCAAGGTTTACTGCAGAGGGAGTAGTAAACTCACAAAGAAGAACAGGATGCTGAGAAGTACTTTCCATGCAATACTGGTAGTCCAAAGTTTGAACCGGCAGAAATTGTCTATCCATCATTAACTACTACAGAATAGCCATCACATCTTCAAGGTGTCAAAATAAATTTTGTATTAGCATATCAGGGTGGGAAACATGGTAATTGTCAGTGAAAACATTCTGGCACTGTTACAGAGTGGAAGAACAGGATGCTGAGAAGTACTTTCCATGCAATACTGGTAGTCCAAAGTTTGAACCGGCAGAAATTGTCTATCCATCATTAACTACTACAGAATAGCCATCACATCTTCAAGGTGTCAAAATAAATTTTGTATTAGCATATCAGGGTGGGAAACATGGTAATTGTCAGTGAAAACATTCTGGCACTGTTACAGAGTGTTCTGTGCAATTGTCAGTGAAAACATTCTGGCACTGTGTTACAGAGTATTCTGTGCAAACACATTGCCATCATGTCATAGACTGGTTACATTTACAAAACACTCATTTCCAATAGGATATGTTTGCCAGGTTGGTTTGTGAAGATGTGATCTGTTCGTCAATAGACCTTCATGTACATCAGTAGTCTTGCATGTACAGCATTTGTTCCCCTTTACCCCCTCACAGGGAACTCTTTTCAGGTTGGTAAGCATGGCAGGATTACCTCAATCCTCACACTTTGCAAGGTTCAGCCTTGTCCTGAGGAGTGATCAGGTTCCACTGTCATTGTCCTGCCAGTCTGCAGTCATGGTGACTCCTCACTGCTGACACTCATCCACTTCCCCAGTTGTAGGAAAAACCTGCACTGGAGTTTAATTGCAGGTGATGCAGGGAATACACATGCGTTGGCTTACATTTACCTATTTCTTTTGTTTTCAATAAACTCCACATTTTCATTGAAATAACTAACTGCTGGGACATCTCCACATGCACTTCTGTACAAGCAAAATGTGTTTTAACTTACCTGTGTGCTAAATATTGCAAGAGCTTCATTGGAGAGGCACTGAGAGATGACATAGCCCTTGTGTACATCCTGTGAAGTGCACTTGTGTGCTCTGGACTGCAATTCACTGAGCATTGTAAAACATGGTAAATATGGACATTGATCTCTGTGATAGGAGAGCCTTCCTGCCACTCAGAGGCATTTATCATCCTTAGCAAGTGTTTTCCTCTGCCAGTTTCACATCACTTTTTTTTCCAATAAGAGTTCCTGAAGCACTATATCAAATATTTACCAACATTAAGAATGGTGTAATATTAGACCATGTGCCTGTTTAAATTAGCCTATAATCTAATCAAAGAAAGGGCCTAGTTTGCTTACACTTAAATTAGTGCACTAAAAGCCCAGAGAACAGTAGTGGATCATCTTCCTATGCTGTATTTTGCGACCCTAGTTGGGTCTTTTTTTTTGTTTCAAGGTGTGAAACAGATATGTTTGTGCAGTTGAAGCTGTATGACACTATCCCTGTACCCTGGCCAGAAGAGCACTTAGACAAAGGGGTCCAGAAAGCACAGGGTTCAGGCAGGGCAGACAGCATCAAAAAAGCATCTGGGGGAAAGGAGTGAAAACTTCAGAGATACCCAAACCTATGCCTTTAGTGCCAAAATAAAAAAGTCTGCAGACATCCCATGGCTTCTGGAAATGCACAGTCTTCAGACTGTGACTGTGTCCCAGCTGTAATTGTTGGGGGACAGGAAAGGATTCCTGAGGGAGCGAGGGCATGTCATATCACAGGCACACTCATACTAGTACTAATGCTGTATGGCTGCAGGGAACCTTCCAGTGTGCTCTCTGTGCTGCAGCTCAGCCTTTGCTGGCAGCACTGCTGTGTCGTTAAAAACAGTCGTGTCTTGCTGTGTCAATGTCAAACACAAAGGCTCCTCCAGCTGCTAGAGGACGCAAAGTGTTCCAGCGATGTGGACCCAGGGGCATAAGGCCTAACCTTAAACACTGATTCTTTAAACCATGGCTCAGTGGCTGACCAGAAGCCTGATGTGGGACACTGCTGGGAAACCCTTATCACTCACACCCATGATGGGAAAGATTATTCTAAAATAACACAGACTGTGTCCTCCGGGGAGGAACTGGCTGTTTGTTGCATTTAGAAGGTGCCAGTGTTCTGGAATATGCAATGTCCTATGTTAAACTAGGAGAGCTTTTTCCAGTTTCCACAAATGGTTCTTTGAGTGACAAGACCATGCAGGATCCTGGAGCTGTATCTCTGAATTCATGTAATCACATATCTCTGAATTAATGTAATCACATAGGTTCCCTGCTGCAGGCCTAATGAGGCTGTGTATCCCATTTTTCTAGCAGAGGTGGTTGTACCAACCTTTTGTGATGCCTCCATACCTCAGCTACCTCCAGAGCAAGACCTAACTGATATTGCCATACTGTCTGTCCCACAGCAGCAGCAGCTGTGAGTGGCCTGGACACAGGGATGGCAGCCCAGAAAGGAGCCTGGAGCCCCAAGCTGGACACAGCAAATTGGACAGTGCCAGGGACCTGCCTTAGGAGTGAGAGCTCAGCTGTTAACGGTTCAGGCCTTCCCCCATGAGGCTGTGTCAGCTCACATGTGCCCAGGCAATGCACCAGCACAGCTCAGGAGTGAGCACAGCTGAGCACCAGCACTGCCAGCAGGCACTCTGGACAGACTGGAAGCAGAGTCTGTGGACACAGCCATGGAGTAGCACCATCAGAATCTCGAGCTGGACAGAGCTAGACAAGTGCACTCTTGAGAGGGAAGAGGATCCATGTCCCAGACAAGGCAGCCTGGAGTGCCCTCGGGGTGTCCTGTGGGAGAGGGGACCGCAGTTCTGTGACCGCAGAGCTGCTCTGCCTGTCTCTGCAGCATGTGGTTGTTCCTGGGGCATCCCTTTCTGGTCCAGTCCTCAGCAGAGGCACCAGCAATAGGGAGAAGCTGGAAGGCTGTGCTGGAAATGTAAGAGGAGAGGCTGAAAGCTGTGCTGGACCTGGGCTGTGGTGGAGCATGTGGGGATGGCTATGGCAGAGTATGGTGGGGATGAACTGGGGCAGGCCGAGAGGTGGAAGGGCAGTCAGAAGGATAATAGATAACTCTTTCAAGGCAGTGTGTGCCTCTTATGTGCAGTATGGACATGACATTTCTGCTGTAAAATGCCCAGGGACTAAAAAGTTGAATGATGTTTGGGCTGCACCACTTGGTGTGCTGGCCTGTCCAAGACTTCACCCAAGCCCCCCATGTGCCACCTTCCCACTTGCCAAATCAGAGAAGTAATGCCAGAGACAGAGAAGTGCAGGTCAGAGGGAACCTGCCCCAGGCTCCACAGCCCCAGCAGAGAGCCCTGACAGATGCTTGTTTGACCAGTACTTACAGACTTCCAAGAGACAGTGATGTCACGTCCACCCCAACAACCTTAATTACTAAGAAAGTTTTTCTTGGTGTCTCACTTCATTCTCTCCTCTCTAACTCTTCACTTCTTGTCATCAAGAACTGAACCTCCTGGCTTTTGTTGTGAGGTCTCAGTCATTCCACACTGGCACTAGTCATATTCTCCTGTTTCGGTTTGTGCATGCAAAAAAAAGAAAAAAAAAGATGAAACCAGAAATGTAAGATTGAGGCACTTTTCAATATTTTTCATGCTGTTTATTTTGTAGTATTTCTGCACTGCTTATTCTATTCATGATAAAATATGTAAAAATTATTTCCAATCAGTTGGCTTCTTTCTACCATTCACCCAAAGCGTAGCATTTGTGAAGTATCCACAGCACTTTACATCTGTGCTATGCCTCTCTGCCCTGCTCCTGCTTATGGCCAGACTGTGTCACACAATTCTGAACCAGTTACAGGTTTTATCAGCTTCACATGGGTAGGATACATGCCATAGGAAATGCAGCTATCAGATCCTGCTCTCCAGAAACCTTCTCAGCCTACATAAATGGTTAATAATATACAGCAGAAATACTGACATCCTGCAAGTACACATACAATTTCCTCCTGTCAGGTTACAAAGCATGGCTGAATCGGGTAATGTGTCACCTCAGCACCTCAAAGCTCCCTGCTCTGCACTCCTTCCCTCCTTACAGAGCTACATTCATGCGTTGCTGATCTTATATACACGCATGATCACTGCAGAGATCATGGATGAGTTCTGCTACAGGATGTAGAATTCCAGACAGAGAGAGGTTCCCAGTTACATGCACAGAACTGGGTAGCAGCAGAGGTGGCAGTTACCACTCTGCTCCTTAGGAATCAAACCATGGAAAGTTTCAGGTTGTGAGATTGCACAGGGGTCTAACACAAGAGGAGAGTCTCAAGGTGAACCCTTCTTGAAAAGTATTAATTTTTGGAAAGCCTGTTTAAATTCCTCATTAAAAGCTGTATAAATTACTGGGTTGATCAACGAGTTTAAGTAGCCCAACCAGGTAAAAAAGTCCAGTAGGATGGGATGAAACCAACAAGCATCTTGGCAGATCGGCAGGACTAGGGACATGACAAAAAACGGCAGCCAGCAGAAAATGAAAGCTCCCAGAATAATGCCTAAAGTTTTGGTGGCTTTCCTTTCTCTTGCAGCAGAAATCCTTTTCCTTTCCAGCACACTATCTGCAAGTTTTATTTTGACGTGATTGATAAAGATTGGGGATGCAGTTGAATGGGAATGCCCTTCGTGGAGGCTGGCATTGATGGAGCAGAGGGAAGAGCCTGCAGAGCCGGCGATGAGGTGTGCGGTAGTGAAACGTTTCCCATACAACGAGGGTGGCTTCAGAATCCTGGACCGAGCTGCTGCATAAATCCTACCGTACAGTATCAACAGGAGCACAGTTGGGATGTAGAAAGCTCCACAAGTGGAATAAATCGTGTAGGAAATTTGATCTGTGTTCACAGCACACTTTGCAATTTCTTCATGAGCTTTCACTTGCCTCCAGAAAAACGGTGGCACAGAAATACTGATGGAGATCATCCAGACCACAGCGATCATGAGGGCTGCTCGGCCAGTCGTGCGGCGCTTGGCGTACTCCAGGGCGTCGGTGATAGCCCAGTACCTGTCCAGGGCAATCACACAGAGGTGCAGGATGGAGGCTGTGCAGCACGTGATGTCTGAGGACAACCAGATGTCACACAGCACTTGGCCAAAGGCCCACGTGTGTGTGACAGTGTAGGCGATGCTGATGGGCATCACGAGGACAGACACCAACAGGTCAGTCACTGCCAAGGAGCCAATGAGGTAATTGGCAGGTGTGTGTAGCTTTCTAGTCAGGAAAATTGTAATAACGACAAAAATGTTTGCAAGGATGGTTGCCAGAGTTATAACAGACAGGAGGATTGACAGGGAAATCTTCAGCCCTAAGAGTGTTCTTTCATCCCAAACCAGTGGTGTTTCAGTGAAATTTAATGACTTATTTGTTGAGCTCTGGAAAGAGAACTCTGCTGAATGGTTGTACTGAGCCATCCTCTGCTCTGATTTCACCTTCCAGTGTAATCTGCCTGAGATGATGAAGGAAGATGCTCACTTTTCTTGATGCAATAGCACTTTTCATACTTCAGTCCAATGCTGAAGAAATAGTGACTTGTTGAAAACTTCAGCTGATACAGTAGATGAAGCACTCGACTAAGCAAGATTTTCCATGGCATCACATCAATGACATCATTGTTAAAGCAAAATGTTAACATAATTACCCAGCTATAGGTCTGGTGTATGACAATGCAAGTGGTACTAGAAGCGATGGGAATTTAGGCGGGTTTCATTTTCATTTGAAGATGAGTAAATCATTATTACTTTTTCTTCATACCTCCTTTCTGGACTAACCTTCTGCAAAGTTGCATAAATCCATACTGAAGAAGGAGAAACCAAAAAGAAACATCTGGGCATGTGGTTGATGCCCCTTTGCTTGGGACAAAACTACCTCAAGAGTATTTTCCCTTTCTCTCTAATAGCAGAAAGTCATGTTCTTGGCATTTATACAGGACACTTTATTAGTGAAGTACCCAAGACATGAAACAATACTGTCTGGATTCCTTCTGTAAACATAATTTCTACTAGATTTATTTATTTATTCCTCCAGACCCTTCAGGTTTTCTCTTCAACATTTACTTTTCAGAAGCTGAAGTCAGATACTGGGTACCAGAACTCAAAGCACTGGCACATATTATAGCACAGTATACAATCTACAGGGTTTCCATGCTTCTGCTTGGATTCACTTAGTGTAACCTGAAGTCTTCACAAACCTGAAGGAAACATCCTAAGACAGATTTCTCTCAGGCCTTTCATTCACTCCACCCATGAGCACCAGAATGTCACCTACATTATGCCAGCCCAGCCCTTCTTGAAAGAGATCCTGAACGTAGGTCATGAACGGCTTTGAAACGTGCTGTGAGGGCTATAAGGAGAGACACTGAACTTCTCCAAGGAGATAATCACCAGGGCAGCCTCTTCCCAGCCATCGAGGAGAAGCACCTCTCTCAGTCATCCCTGGGACAGACTCATTCCATGTGACACAGAACAGAGAGTCACTTGGCTGGGGATCTGTGGAGCGAGAGCAGCAGATATCCTGAGTTAAACATTAGCACTTTGATCTCAAACAGTCTCTCTTAAGCTCCTAAAGTCTAACATAAGAAACAACACTTCAGTTTGAGATGTTTGATTTTTTTATAAACAATCACCTTCTGTGAGTCACTTTTAGAGATGCTTTTTCTCTTGAGGTGTACTTTTCCAATGGAGGGACCTAAAAGAGTCTTGTATTTCACACTAGACTACTCTTTGACTAAACACTAATAGTGACACACTAGGCTTGATTTTTTTTTTCCCTGGGAGGGGGGAAATCCCTTCCTAGTGACCATTTTTGTGACACTGAGTAAAAGTTCAATTTATAAGAATTTTTGAACATAAAAATATTTATAGTGACCAAAGTCTATCAAATGCAGTCATCTGTTTCTGACACTGGCCCATACATTCAGCTCAATCCTGTTGCCTTTTTCTGATGCTTTCCCAATGCTGATATGTTGTTTTGGAGACAGAGAGATCAGACCCACACACAGGTGTCAAACATGTGGATACACCACAGGTTTATACTGCAGCATAATGACGTGTTCTGTTCTCAGTTCCTTTCCTAATGATTCCTGAGATTTAGTTTGCTTTCTTAATCTCTGCATAGCACTGATTCAGCATTTCAATAGAACAGGCCCAGTTAATATAATTCCAAATGCCATGAGTGGTAATACTAGCTGTTTTCCCCTGTTTGCTCACTTTTTGCATATATCTGTATTGCATTCCTTCTCCCATTTTTAAGGTTCTTTGCAACTCTGAACAGTCAGTCCTTGTCTTTATTACCCTGAAGAGCTTTGTTTTATCATCAGGTGTCATCACCACACTATTTATGTACTTTCCAGATCACTCAAAGTCTCTGAAGAGCCTGACTAATTATATCAGTTGGACTTCACTCCATATACTCATCAGCTTTTCTTAATTACTTCAACAGATTGGTGAGGCATAACTTGCCTTTACATAAGTTTGAACTTTGACTGTTCCCAAAACACCACATTTACTATGTGTACACTACTGTGTAATTTCTGCAACTGGCTATAAGTACAGACACTGGGCTATGGCTCCACAGTTGCTCAGATCCCTTTGGGAAGTGACACCATAGTGGTCTCTCGCAGTTGGCAAGTGCAAAGGGAGTTGAAGTAGAGGCTGACTCCCTGCTGATACCACTGCACTTTTGATCTTGAGCTACATTGAACTCTCCAGCTGAGCACTGTCTGATAATGAAGTTTTGTTGTTGTTCCCTTTGGCCAGAAATAAAGGTTCTACTTGTAAACATCCCCAATTTCCCTTTAGTGAACAGGGATGCTGAAGTTAACCTAGTTTCTCCGAGAGAAATGTCTTTTATCTGCTCTGGTTTTATTTTTTTTTCCATACCTTTACCATCTCTTTAACTATCTGACACAGTAATAGATCAGAGTTTAAGAAATCACTTACCTGAACACTGGACTGATGGCACATCCCACGCAGGAGACAATCTAAACCAAAACCACCAGACAGACTGATTAGCAATAGTAAAGACAGTGACTATATTACTTAAAAACTAAAGCCAAGTCCAATCTTGATTTCTGAGACAATGATACTGAGCCATTCCCATACGTTGTCAGTAACAGCCTTCGTTCTGTGTTAAAACAATTCCAGCAATGTCCACTAAGTGAAGTGCTCCTCACCCAACCACCTGCACATGAACAAACCTGTTAGTAGTCTATTGCTTCCAACAGCTGTCAATCAATCACTGCGGGAAACATGGTGTTTTCAGTCAAATGAACTAGCCTAGAGTTCAAATGAATTATTAATCTTCAACATATCAGTAAACAGGACACCCCAACACTGGGAGAAAGTCCTAATGAAACCAAACAATGCCTCAACAGATAATGAGTTACTGAATGAATTTTAAAAATAAATGATGTTTGCCTCTTGTGTGATCACTAAAGGAAAGGAACCAATTTTTTACAGAACACAAATGCACAGACACATGTCCTGAAACACCAGAGCCCACCCTTTGGAGCATGAGGAGCACCAGGCAGGATCTGGGTGTTGAGGAATCCATTCAGTGCAGTGGCTCAGGGGCAGCTGCAGTACAGCTGCAGGTTGGGCTCTGGGGGAGCCCCAAGCAAGAGACTGTGAAGTGGGGCTGACCCTTTCCATACCAAAGGGCCCAGGGACCTGTGTCTCAGCCAGGTCACCAGACACTGAGAGACACAGCAGGAGCAAATGCCCCGCAGATTTCAAGCCCTTAGGGTGTAAAAGGGTATAAAATCCCAGAGGTTCCTTTGTTCAGGGTCCCCCCTTGGAGGCATCAGCTCGAGCTGCTATTTTGGTATTGCACCATGATTGAATTATTTTAAGGCTGTGGATGTCTGAGACTCTGCTATGGCAAACCTGGGGCAGAGTCAGGGAGGAAACCTGGTCTGACTGGTGAGTGTGGTGTGCATCACTGCCAAGTGGCTTCCGTCCCAGCTCAGGTGCTGCTAGTGTGACTGTCAGTGTGTCTCCTGGATGGTCATACAGGGGAGGTTCCTTAACACTGGTGATGTTATCACCTCGAGATAAGAGCATTATTGCCTCCAGCGTGTGCAATTCACAGCCTGGCTCTGGCCAGGACCTCTGTGCACGGTGTAGAAGGCAGCAGCCCCTGTCAGCCCTCTGCCTCTGCCAGGCAGGGTATGGCAGGTTTGTCACTCACCCTTCACAGGGTAGGAATCTTCTCAGGTGCCTTGGCTGACCAGCACTGTCCTTGGACCATCTTTTCTTGGGCTTCACCTGGTGCCCTTGGCCATGGACTGTGGGTGGGTTTTTTTCATTTCAAAGTGCATGAAATAAATTGAAGGTGATGTCACAGCTGACCAGAGTGAGGTTTCCACAGCACAACACTGTGTGACATGCAGTGCCCAGCTGGAGCAAACTGCAGTGTCGTGTCGGATGCTTGCAAGTGAGACTTCCTAAAGAGCATTCAGGAACAGCACAGAGCAAAGGATGGCAAACCTGTCCTTGGTTTATCCCTGCTACTACTGGTGTGGATTGTCCACACTACTGTCCCTAGACTGGAGTGCAGCTTTAGCAGTCAAAGGAGGATGGGGCAAATATAGACCCATGTAGTGAGGATGAGTAACCAAGGCATAGAATGACCCTGGGGTGAAGATATTGAGAGTGATGATACAACCACAGCAAGTAACAGTCATAAGAGCCTCTTCTGTAGCCAGCAGGGACAGAACAGCATGTCCTGACAGCAGAACTAGGACTGCCCTCTGCAGCTGCCTCCCTTCTGCACCCCAAACTGGATCTGGGCTGGCCATGGCTTTTATTTATACACCTCTAACAGTACTGAAGGTTGCATGGGGAGGGACATTTTGGTCCCCGTGTCCACACACTCAGTGGTTCCTGGGAAAGACCAGGAGGTGGGATGTCTAATGATGTCTTGGTATACTGTAGAGATTGGAGAGGTTCTTTTTCATTCATGGGAAAGAAGGAAAGAAAACTTCATTACAGGAAAGTGTATTTAAATGAAGAGACAATTTCAGCCGGTGCAGTGCTATTTAACCTAGCAGAAACTCAGCTAAGGGTCTGGAAGGTGAAGCAAGGTCTCGTGCAGTGTGAAAAGATAACACACTTTAGCTGTTGGTGATAGCACTGGGACTGCTCCACAGTTCAGGGTCCTCACTTAAAACCAGGTACTGCTTATGAAAAGGCGCTTTGCATTCTGACTCAGCAGCTAAACTCATAGACGAGTCGGCAGGAGAGAGTCTCTAGGAGGAAAACCACAACGCCAGGTGTGCCATGGCAGGTACAGCGGCAGGAGGAGGCACCGGGAGCTCCTTAGGACCGAGTGCCATCGTGTGGGCTCCGGGCACGGAGCTGCAGGCACCGCCGGGATCGCCAGGGATGCTCAG
>NW_008690988.1:0-5879 GCF_000695815.1 Acanthisitta chloris | reverse complement strand
CCTGCTCCTCCTGGAGCATCCCCGTTACGGGGAGCAGGGTGATTCCCGCGGCTCCCAGGGCAGCGTCCCGAGGAGCTTCGCTGCTGCTCGCAGGGCTGGGCACAGGCGTGGAGAGTGTGTGCAGAAAGAGGCATGTTGAAATGGAATCACGGAGTTTGCTCTTTCACGAAGCAGAACAAGAAACAAAAAAGAAAGAGAACAAGATAAAATGTTCTTTAATAAGTTCTCTCTGACTGAAGTGAGGAGTTAGGAAATTCATTCTCTTCCTTCACAGTCGGGGATTGCAAAGGGATGGCTAAGAACAAAGGTTCAGCAAACTACTGAAAATCCTTTTTGTAAGAGTCTCACTTTTCATTTAAATACAGAATCCACTCTATTTGCTAATTAGGTAAGATGGTCTTTTCTGTCACGCTGAAACCCTGACCAGCAGTGAAGCTGCTCCCGGTGGGAGCTGACAGCCCAGAGGCACCCACCCCTCTGCAGGCACATTTCAGAGCAGAACTCAGAAGAGGGAGAAAGTTTTAAGGAAGTTCCTGCCTATGTGAGGCAATTGACTCAAGCATGCAGCATAGAGTAGCTGTGGAGTCCACCTTGGAGGCAAAAGCCGTGTTCAAACATCCTGAAATACATTTAGAATTAGCTCTAGGAACCTGCCAGTCCATAGAGCAGAATCAAACCAGGATGCAGCTTCTGGGAGAAAACCAGGCAATGCCAGAGTGTATTGCACTGAACAATGAGAGGTACAGTCTGTGCAACACGAATTGTTCGCACCCGGATTTCAGGCAGCCCCAGGCAGCTCAGCCTCCAGGGCTGAGCATCTCTCTCCACTGCCTGCGAGGGGAGCTGGTACAGAAGAGTTGGTGTTTTTAGGGAAGTGTACCTGACACTGCGAGCGTTCACTCCAGCATGGCTCATGCAGCACGGCTAAATCTCTAACGCTAAGGGTATTGTGACTGTTTCCAGGTAAATCAGAGTGCTCATTTTGTTACTTTGATACAGAGAACAGCACTCTTTATGAGAAATCGGATACAAAACATTTCTCCTTTTAAATAAGCAACTACAGCAACTGGCAAGCAAATTTTGGCAATGTTTAACTCCTTCACTCCCTTCTCCCCACCTTCTGGTTTTGCCTAGCTTTCAAGAAAGTATTGGTGTTTTCCCTCTCTTACCTTTATTTATACACAGCCAACACATATTAGCTATCTGACCCACTGCTAACTACCAAGGTACAGCTGCTGTTATGCCGTGTAACTAAATATGACTTATCAAAGAGAAAGGCTGGGATACAGTGGGCAGTGATGCTGGCAAATATTACACTGCAAAAACAAACTACAGTATGTTACCCATAAGTTCTTTGGAGGAAGCAGGGGCTGGAGCACTTAGCTCTGGCATTGCCTGGACTCCCTAAGCTCTAAAGTCTCTGATGACAAATGTGCACAATGCAAAATCCCCAATAAACTTCTTCCTTCTCACATTTTCTCTTTCATTATTATTCGGTGTCATGTAAGGAGTAGAATTTTAAGGGCCAAAGAAATACAGTGGCATGTGAGATTGTAATGCAGACTGCATCTGAATGCTCACAAGGTGGCATCTGGGACAAGCAGAGTGACACTGACTCTGGTCTGGATGGGCTGACTGATATAGAAAGTCTGACCTGGCCCATATGAAGAGTGGCTGATCTCCTCAGGCTCCCTCTATGGAGATTGCTTTCCTCTCCTATACTGGGAGCCTGTTTCAGGGATGCCTGTTTCTTTCCACTTCCAGAAAAGGAAGCCTGGAGTGATCCCATCATGTAATAGTCCAACTTGAGCCTATCAGTCTTCCCTGAAGTCTAGAAGTAGTGGTGCACAGCAGGAGAGCTGGAGCAGGGACAGGAGATCAGTTGGGGTCTCCTGAGTACCTGTCCTGAAGTACTGGAAAGGATGGGGACTCACAACTTCCTACAGAGAGCCTCTGGACTATTTTCAGACTTGGGAACTTTTCCAAGTGTTTAATGGTGTTCTAATACCTTTATTGTTAAGTCAACAAAATGTTAACATTCCTTCAATGGAGCAGTGGAAATCAGGCTCATACTGAGTGCTCTGGAAGTGCCTAGTACATTCAAAGAGTCCTCAGTGCTCAAACTGGAATCTGTAATGATCAACACTGGAAAGACATGAAAAGAAGAAACAGTTCTTGCAGGTCTCATCCAAATTGTCCTTGCTCAGTTCAGCACTGTACTCTGTGAATCTATCATTGATGCTTTATTTAATTGAGTTTCAGTGGGCTCAGCCATTCCCATGAGACTTTAACCATGAGCACAGTGGTCCACTAAGATCTCTCAGGGCCATCCAAATGCACCAATTTTTACTTTTATGCTTTAGCCATTTTTCCTTGCATGACCTTTTCTCCAGTCCAGAAGTCAAGAATAATTTTTTTTTTCCAGAAAGGACCTTACAGTGTTGCCTGTTGAAGGCTTTGAAAGGCATTGGTTGACACATTAATACTTACATTTATATAAACAGTCAAGCCTTAAAAATACAAGCTGTGATGTTAGACTTGATCTACCTAACTGTAGACACCGAATCAGAGTGAACCCCTTGTTGCCAACAGAGAGGATGGGACAGAAGGCAGCACACTAACCTCTCCTGCAGCACTTCCTCACCCAGTAAATAAATTCAAAATGCACTTTTGCAGAAACATGGTTTACACTTCTTGGAAGAAGCACAGTGTGTCCTCTTACTCTCTGTCTCAGAGGCAATTCAGGAAGGAACTGTGTTCAACTTCTGCCTGAATGACCTTGAGTTGCAGCTAGGTGTGTCAGGGGACACACAGGGATTTTACCTACACACATGCACAATGAACCACATTTAACCATGCAATTCCATAGCTCTGCTAGCAATTCTGCCATGATGGGAACAAGGAGGCCCAGTAGTTGGCACTTTCAGTCATGGTGTCAATGGTGAAGGTCTTTGTGTGCTTCATCCAGTGGAATGACACTGGAGGGTTTCCAGCACACTAAGGAACAGGATTAAGGTTAGACTTGAGTTAAAGAACAAGTGCAAGATATTCAGTTCAGGTAGAAATGAGCATCCTGTTGTGTGACAGAGAGTAACCAGCTCAGTAAAAGCTGTGCCAAGTGAGGGACCAACATTTACTGTCAGCAGGGCCAGTGACATGGTACCTGGACGAAATGGCAAAGGCCTTGGCAGGCATGTAACTAGGAATAAGGCCTTGAATAGATCTTGTTCTGTTCACCTAGGACAAGGGCAAATGGCAGCCCTGGTTCAGCTTTGGGCACTGTTCCCAAGAAGATACAGACCACATAGAGAAAGATAAGAGGAAAGCAGTGGGAATCATCAGGAAAGAAAATGCATGGCAGTAAACTGCATGAACAGGGATATCCGGGCTGAAAGGACACAGCTGAAGGAGATGTTCAACAGTCTTCTGATGCATGAAAGCTTGCAGAATAGGAAAGAATAGTCTGTTCCCCATGTCCATGACTAAAATCACTGAAGGGAAAGGGATTTAACTACTGCAAGGAAGACTGAGCCATTAGGATAACCTTGCAGATAGTAAGAGTAGTGAAACTTAAAGTATTGCTTGGGGACACTGTAACATCTCCATCACAGAAAGTCAAAAGGACAGGGTCAAACATTATTTCTGGAATGTGATTTCCTATAACTAATGAAGCATCAGGGAGGCAAAGTGGATTAGACAAGTCTACCCTGTGTGAAATGAAAAACAGAAGACTTTTTTTTTTTACTGCAATATAGTGTCAATGTAGAAAATTCAAAATGAACAAAAACCCAAGACAGTGCAAGTTTTGCAGAACATCACACTTCAGAACTGGAACTAGCCCAAGCCTCAGCACTGTGGTGCTGTGGTGCTCCACACAGGCAGAGGGACTCAGATAATTTTTATTGCCTTCAAGTAGAGAGTGACGAGCAATGACACAGTTGCTTATAACAACCATCACTGGATGTCATTGGGGCACCAGAGCCCTCAGCCTCCACCACTGCAGAGCATGAACAGAAGGAAGGAACACCCCATGATTGTGCCAGGTAGGAACACTGCACCAGAGTGTTCTCATGACAGACTAGGCCTTGTTGTGCACTGAGAGATGGCTCTCTTATCACACACCTCTGAGTGCATCGCCAAAGTGCAGAAAGCAATCTTGACTCAAAGGACAGAGGAAAAAACAGTCGATTTTTATGCTAGCTTTGGATATCAGGATGGTTTCCCCCAGAGCTGTATGTAGGACAGCTCTGGTCAGGCAAAAAACTGTGAGACGACCACATCTCCTTGCTGTGTATGTGCCGGAGGAGAGTGATACTTGCCATTGGGTTTGTTCTGCATTTAGGTGAGGACAGTGCCCTGCTGTCATGCTTACTCTGTGCTAGACACTGAAAGTAGCCAGGCCCCTCACATCTTACTGCATTTTGCCATGTGTCAGTTTAAGAAATACATTTCCCAGATTCCTAAGGAAGATGCAAATCAGCTGTGTTCACCCCATGGGTTTGATTTTTCTTTGCCATTTCCTTAATGTCTGCCATTTACTCACACATGCCTGCACTGCACGTGCTCAATTCCCAGCCCACCAGGAGTGTGGTAGAAGGAGCGACCACCAGAAGGAAATGGATGAGTGATGACTGGCAAGGATGCTACTCTGAGATCATCTGGATCTGGGGGGTAAATGGGAAAACCAGAAAATGCTACCAGCAACATGAAAAACAAAAGATTGGCTATTTGCTTGATATTTGTTAATTTTAATATTTGAGAAGCATGTATGATATACAGCCTAAATCCTCTGTTACGATGCTGCCCTAACCTTAGGGATAACTTGAACAAAAGCAATTTTGCCTTGAGAAACCTCACAGATCCAAACCATTGCTTCCTGGAATAATCTGTTTAACACTCCATTGACAACTGTTCCTGGGAGGAGGAAGTTACAGTTACTGGCAAAGTAATTCCACCTCTCTGAAGTCAGTTGTCCACTTAGTTTTGCAAAGGAAACTTCTTCCTTAGGGTTTAAGGTAGGCTCACAGCTGGGAAAGGGACAGTCTGTCTGGGGAAGCATTATTCTCCTTGAAGTCCTTGTTCGAGTCTCATGCATTGCTGCCCACAGTATCCTGGAAAAATCAGGTCCACCTCATGACTGCAGGGCAATGCCAGCAGTCCTCATTCTTGGCTGGGTCCTGCTTTTTGCTGCAGGACCAAAGCTCATCCCAAAAGTGCTTCACACTCATCATTCTCTGCAACAGGTGTGGTCCATTGGCTTCATGTGAGAAAATGGTGGGTTTTGTCCTGGAATTGTCCTGCATCCAAGCAGGTCCTGCATCCAATTGTCCTGCATAGGTGAGGACTCCAAAAGTACAACATTACAGTGGCAACTCCTGGCTCTGCACTAGTACCTAATTGGAGGTGACATTCGGTCACCATCGTACCTGAAGCAGGAGTAAGGAACAAGCCAGGCAGCTGGATCACTCATGGAACACAAACCAGGATGGCGTGGGATAACGATGGGACAATCCTAACAAGAAAAATCTCAGAGCCGCAGTAACCCAAAGATTTCCCCAGAGCAATCCGCATAAAATTATACTTTTAAAGCGCTCATTTCATTTACCCATTATCACCCTGTACCTGTGGGAAGAGACCTGCAATAAGCATTTAAAGCTCTAAATCACCTGTGAGAGCAAAGGCTCCTTCCCAGACACGTTGCACAAAGGGCCGTTACAGGCTGCCCGGGGAGGTGTGGATGGAGCATTCAGGGTCAGCCTGGACAGGGCTCCGAGCGACCTGCTCTGGCTGAAGATGTCCCTCATAGCAGGGGGATGGACTGGGTGAGCTCTAACGGTTCCCTCGCGCCCGAACCACGCTGTGATTGCGGGACAGGCCCC
>NW_008690987.1:25029-38842 GCF_000695815.1 Acanthisitta chloris | reverse complement strand
GGTAGCCAGAGCTGAACACAGTTTGGTCATGTCTTAAGGACAAAAGCATTTGGGATCACCTCCCAGATGTGGGCCAGGGAGGTGATCACAGGTGTGGAAAACCTGCTCGACAAGGGAAAACTGAAGGAACTGGGTCTCTTCTCCTAGGGGCACCTCAGCGACTTTTCCCCCATGGCCCCTTGTCCTGCTCACATGGATCCTCATGGAGAGAGGCAGCATTCTCCGTGGGGATCCCATCTGAGTACAGGGGTACTCAAATGCTGAGGTCCCCCCGGGAGAAGAGAGCCTGGATGAGATTATTGACCTTATTTCTTGTATTAGAGAATTCTTTTACAGTGAGAACCATCATCCAGTGGAAGAAGCTCCCCAGGGATGTGGGGGAATCCACATCACTGGGAAGTTTCAGTACAAGACAGGGTGCTCAGTAATCTCTTACAGATTCTCTTTCCCACCAGAAGCTATACTAGATGATCCTTCGATGTCTCTTCCAGCCTGTGCTGTTCCATGAAACCACCCTTGATAAAACTATTAGAATCTTAGAACCACATCCCCAGGTGCCACATCCACACATTTTTTTAACACTCCCAGGGATGGTGACTCCACCACTTCCCTGGGCAGCCTATTGCAAGGCCTAACCACCCTTTCAGTGAAGAAATTTTGCCTAATTTTTCTTGGCACAACTTGAGACTGTTTCCTCTTATCCTGACACTGACCTGGGAGAAGAGACCACCCCCCAACCTAGCTACAACCTCCTTTCAGACAGTTGTAGAGAGAGATAAGGTCTCCCCTGAGCCTCTCTTCCTCCAGCTAAACACCCTCAGTTCCCTCAGCCACTCCTCATCAGGCTTGTGCTCCAGCCCTTCCCCTGCTCTGTTCCCCTTCTCTGGGCACACTCCAGCACCAAAAATGTCTTTCTTGTCCTGAGGAGCCCAAAACTGAACACAGGATTTGAGTGTGTGAGAAATAGAGTTTCTCATGGCACTAGCCCTGTAGTCTTAGGAGGTTAGTTGGTTTGATGCTTTAACTATCCTACAATCAGATTGTTTTCTCCTAATATCTCATTTTCATCTCCCTTGTTGCGACTTAGCCAGTTTTCCCACCTTTAGTATATACAGATCTATTTAAAGCAGCCTTTTCTCTATTGGGAGTCTCCTTGGTCTTCTTCTAGGCTAAGCACCAGCAGCCACTTGGTTATGACCAAAAGATCCAATTTTCTAAACCTTTTTGTCCTGTCAGACACTGACTCTGTCCTTTCTTACCAAGATTATGAATGTGAGAGGTCTCAGAGTCCCCTCACACCTGCAGTCAGTGGCATGATTAAACAACTGTCCCTGGGGGAAAATCTGTGCTAGGGTGAGCACATCTGGAACCCAGCTTAATTAGGAATGATTCAAACCCATTACCATAAAGATAACACTTCAGGTCTTTAGAATTTGGGGATTTTGATGGGAAATAAAGTTAAAAAAGTACAAGTAAAGTCAGTAAATGAAACACTTCTGCATCATTCAAAAAAGCCTTTAAAAGTTATTTATTTACCATCCCAAGGACCATTCTATGATTCTATGATTGTTGTCCTTAACTTGAAGAAATCCATCTTCTGAGAAGTAAAGGAAATATGATCATTATCATATTAGCTATTATGATTTTCAGAGTGATTAAAACAAAGTCATGTCCAGTTTAAAAATCAGCTTTGAAACACTAATGTTTTAAAACACAATGCAGGGCCCAACTTGTGTTCTGTAAAAGAGAATTTGCAGCTACTCCTTCAGTAATGCTTCCTTCCCATCAAATCAGGGTGGGTTTTCCCAGTTCTTCCAGAAGCTTATCTGTTTAGAAATATTATCATAATCATAAGGAATATCATAAGATTAAAATTGTGTGGCCTGAGAGAGGAGTGTGTGTTCTTAGATTATAAACTCCTCACATCAGCCATGGTATTCTTGCCTTTTGTTGACCCTAGAGCAATTCTGAAGTTCTCAGTCTTTCCTTCAGAATGAATAATAAATAATGGTAATAACTGCATCAACTAGAGATAAGGCTGGCTACAGGAGGTACAAGGAGACCACAGGACACTGAATCCTTTCTAACCCAGGTTCTAGTGTGGAAAGCATGGCAAAAAAGACCTTTTGCCTTCTCATTGAGAATCCAAATTAAATTCAAGCATGTGTCAATGTCACTGTTTCTGTCAAGATTTGCACATATGTGACCTGTTTATGTTTGCACCAAGGGACCAACACTACATGTCCATGAGAAGTATTTGGGATTATTCCTTTCTCTTGATTGAGTTTGGCTCAATCCACAGATCCATCTCTCTGAATTTAACGAATAGTCAGCAATGCTGAAAGAGTAAAATTCCTCTTTTTCCTCATACTTTTTAAATTCCCTAAAAAGTTATCCCCTAAAGCCCAAATAAGCCATGGCTCTTAAATGCTCTTTAGTTAGGCAAACAACCGAAGGAGATCCTTTCCTTGGCCCTTCCCCTTCCTGTTCCTCTGGTAGTCCATGGCTTAGTCTCTATGGCCCAGCTTAATTTGTTTCAATAATTGCTTTCTTCCACTCCCCATTGATGGTGGCACTTTGCTACCACCAGGTGAACAGGAACCTGTAGAAGAAGTCGTGAGATTTGAAGCGAAAACCTTTCTCAGCAGTGTGGGGCTGACAGGATATTTTATACCCTTTGGCTTCAATATCCATTTGAATGCAGTCCAGCAGATCAGAAATACTTGGCACAGCCTTCCAGGGGCCAAACTTCACCACGGATTTTTTATCCATGTCCAAACTGTTCAAGGCATCCTGACACCTGGCTGCATCCTCCTCAGTTCTGACCACACACACAATGACGCTGGACTGGCGAGATGCAACCGCTTCCGCCCTCGCGATGCGGATCATCAGCTCGATGTTCTCACTGTAGTTGGGCACATGAGCCAGAAACTGCTTTCTTGCCACAAGCTCCCCAAAGATCTGTGGAGAGTCCTCTAGCTGCTTGATCAGAGGTTCTATGTCGTAGAACAACGCCTCCTTGTAGACATCCTGGACACACTGGGTGGGCACTTGATTACTGCGCAGGTACTCCAAGATGTATTTGAAGTAGGTGCCTGGCCTGTCAATGAAGAACCTCCCTTCAGAGTCAGTCCTAAGCTTGGGCTGCCCAGTGAACATCTCTGCCAGCTTGGAGCCAGGGTGTTTTTTTAGGGTGCTCAGCATTGTCGTGTACATCTCGCCGCCAACATTTAGCTCCACGATTGATGACAACTGCAACTATCACAAGGGAAAAAAAAAAAGTGTGCATTACCTGTCTGAGGTGATCAACATGGAAGTGTCAAGTGTTGGGGTCCTTGTGATCCTTGCGAGGGACAGACTACAGCACACCATTCTGATGCTCTGATAGCCAACTTTATTTAGGGCACCTAACAGTATTTATAGTAAAAAGTTTCCTGTACATGCAGCCACACACTGATCACACAACTTTGGATTGGTTGCTCAGCTTGTCAATGCATACAATTCTTACTTATGATAGGTTACAAGTTTAAGCTGCATCCCGCTCTCACATCCTGGGAAACTGATAGCAAGAGCTACACAGTGTCTATGAGAATCTAAATAACAGCACTATTATTAGCTTGTTAGCAAAACGACTTATCTGTAAGGCAGTAAAACTAAAATCAAACCTAAAAACCCTGGCAGCAGGAGAGAGCAAGACCATTACAAAGTGTTGGATTGAAGACACAGGAATGCATGAAGATAGAAACAAGGTCAGCAAGACCTATTTTGTGTGTCTTGTTTTTAATTGCTTAAGCATTCCTTTAACTGTTGGTCAAGTTACAGGTCCTCTGCTAGCCAGGCCCCAACAGTCAAGGAAAAGAAATGTGATTGTGTCTGGAAGTTGAAATGGTGGCGTGAGAGCAGTATGAGCTCCCATCTCTTGGGGATCAGATGGGAGCATCCACCCCATTTACTGCAGAAAGCTGATGCAGGATTCTTATACAGCACTCATAACCAGGGCAGCAGAGACCTGCACATTTCTAATTGGCTAAGTGCTTACCACATCTTTGGGAGGTAGAAAAGTGTTGTTTTGCCAGTGGGGAGGAGGGAAAAGAAATACCCTGCCCAGCAAAGCTGTGAGTGACTACAGGATTCAACACTGATCTCCTAAGTCCCACACGAGCATTGTCCCTGTGAGCCCCTGTCCTTACTGTGAGCTTTCACCCTCCCCATGTGCAGAGAGACAAGGATAGAACTCAAAGTTGTGTCTCTTCATTCTTATCACCTGAGCTTTTGTTTGCTCTTCAAAGGAGGAACTAAAGCTCTCTGAAACCTTATGAACAGGTGGAATTGGCTTCCACTCATCTGGGAGTTCAGTTGCAAACACTGCAGTAAGACACAAAGGTCCAGCGTGTCAGAGGTGCAGGACAGATGTTTATCAAAGCCCTGAAAAAATGTATGCTAGCTTTAGCTAGGAAGTAAAGGAAATAATTCATGTAACTAACTTGAATTTAAGAAGGAAGAGTGTAAGGTTTGTGGTTTGTTTGGATGTATTTTATTTCTCTGTGCATTAACACCACTATCTGAATTGTAGGAGGCCTGAATGCCCAGAAAACTGGACCAAACTAGAGCCTCCAGGGCAGCAGTTTGACCTTCCCAACAGTTTAGTTCTGAAGAATTTTAATAGCCTGCCTTTGCACTTGGTCGTTTTATGTAGTACTCAGCAGGTGAAAAGGAGATGGAAAAAAAGGCAGTTGTTTCCCCTCCTGCTGTCACTGCTGTAACGCAAGTCACAAGCCAGGCCAGGGCCACACCTGCCATTGGGAAGGCGTGAGTCAATAAACAGCCCTATTTTCCAGGAGCTCACCTGCGCTTTCCTGGACCTGATCACACAAGGATCTGCCTCAGTGCTGCTAGTCACATGCCTCAAGTGAAGTGTGTACTTAAGTGCTTAGCTGACGTGAGCTGATCTCGCAGCACACACCAAGAGAAGGGAGGGCTCCTGCTGCCCTCTTCCCCTTCTGTCCTTGTACCTACCTATGTGCTTTTGTTTCTCACCTCCTGCCTGCTCTGCTTCCCTTTCATCTTGATGAGTTGGATTGGTGCTTGGTAAATCACAGAGGATTTAACAAGCACCAGAGCTGACAAAAGGAAGGGACTAGGAACAGACAACCTGGCACAGGGGAGACCTTCCCTTTAAACAGGAGCAAACTGTCAGATTTGGCAGAAATTCACTCACAGCCTAAGCAAGTCAGGGAAGCAGCAGAAGATGCAGGCCAAAGACCCAGCTGGAATATTGCTTTGCACTAGTGTGGGTTGGCTTCATCTGGAGGACAATCATTTACACCAGGGTCAAGGAGACTAATATAGTTCTGTCTGAGACTATCTTGTGATTTCCATGCACTGAAGAACACAGCCCAAAGCTGTTTCTGTACTAAAGTCTCTCATTAGGAGATTTGCTGTTTGTCCAAGTGGTACCAACAGCTCTCCCCAGCAGGGATCATTTCACAGGAGGATCTCATGCTTTTGAGCCTTTGCTCCTTCTTCAGATGGTAGGTCAGAAGTTTCATGCTGTTTGTCACTAATACAAACGAATAACATGTTCTTCATTAATACAGTAGCCCAACTAACTTTATGTTCCCAGATCTTGATTAATGGTTTTGGCCTGGCACTGAACTGTTTCCCAGCAGACTGGGACTATGAGCACCAGCTGATTCCCAGTTCTGTAATTAGCTGGCAAGGTGACACTTAGCAAAGTCATTCCCCTATTTGTGTTCCAGTTTTTCTGTAAAACAGTTATCTCCTTGAGGAAGCATTTTGCGACCTACACCTGGAAAGTGCAACACAAGAAGGTTGTGTTTTTAAAAAGAACTGGAGGAGAAACTGGAGGAGAGACTCTACAGCTACAGCAGAGAAGACAAACTGGTTAGCAAAAGATTGAAGGCAGAGAAGAGGAAATCGGCTCATCACTGATTTCTGCCTAGTAATATGCTGCTTGTCTGAGATTGCCACTGATTTTCCTAATAGGTAGAAAAACTACTGCTCCCACCTGATGATTCTGTGTATCAGCAACACAGGGCAGCTTTTGCATCATTAGAGACTCATAAGAATTGTTGAAAAGCCAAAATCCCACAACATGATTTAACTTAGGGATCAGACCTATTAAAGTTCATCCAATTGAATTCCATCCCTTGTCAAAGGAGAAAAAGAACAACTCTGGTTATTTGTGGTTGCCAGATCTTGTATAGCTGTGAGGGACTTGGCCCTTCTGTAAGCAAACAGGTGCGAACAGGCAGGAGTCAGATATAGCTTTTTAAGTCAGAGCTTCTTCTTCCTAGTGATGTATCTGGCAAACCCTAGTGTCCTCAGAATAACAGATGGGGGCAAAACCCACTCAAATATAGCCTAAAGGGGTTGCTTTGATCCCACGGGAGGAAATTGTGCCCTTGAGCCCATACCTTACTCACCGTGTGCAGGCTGCCAGGGACCTGCTTCCCAAGAGGCTTGTGCTCCGATGAAATACTCATCTCCCACGGGAGCTGACGGCTCAGCGGTTTGGGAAAACCTCAGTGCTAGTGTCCCACACACAGGATGGCTCCCAGCTGTGTTCCAGTCCTCTTTCACTTGGTCTTTCTTTGTTGGACCAGTTTTTTCCAAGCTCCCAGCCCAGCTGCTGTCCCAGTCTCCAGTTTGCTCCAGGCACAGCCCTGGTACTAGTTGCAGGTGTAGGGAGAGGGGAGGGAACAGGCTGAAAGCGGAAGTATTTGCTCATTAGTTTTCTGGCAACCAGCAAGGTGCAGGGTGGACTGGCTGCCAGCACACACCTCCTGCAATGCTATCTGTGTGGTGACTAAGAGCCAAATAATCCAGTCCTAAGGAGACCCAGTGCAGGGAGCACCTCCGAGCAGGCGCTGTAATGTGTGCTTGTGTGTCCACCTCTGCCTCAACAACCAGTTGTATCAAAACCGGTAAACATTTTCACAGCTTTTTGGCCTCCATGCGCTGCTGTTTTAAAGCACAGGTTATTCCAAACCATCACACTGATGTCATTTGTTATTCCCATAGATGACAGATCAGGGTGTCTACAACCTGTCCAAGGTGGTGGCATTTTCTTCCTCGCCCATACAGTCTCTGGGCACTGAGTAATTTGTGCAAAGTAAATAAAACCAAACCTGAATCTCTGCTTGAGCCCGAGCTATTCTTTTCAACTGGTAATAAATATTAGATTATTATCTTTGCATGACATTGTTTTCTAATATCAGGTATCCACCATATATTGAACGTGGACAGCACCACAGATTTAGTGGTAGTGAGACTGTCACAGCATCAAAACACTCAGGAAAATGAAGTGGAAGTGGGCTTGTAAGTACTTAAGGGGGCTTATAAAAATAGCCCCCTTGCTTGGGCAGATAGTGAGAGGACAAGAGGGAACAGTTTTAAACTAAAAGAGCAGAGATTTAGATTAAATGTTAGGAAGAAATTCTTTACTGTGAGGGTGGTGAGGCACTGGAACTGGCTGCTGAGAGAAACCATGGGTGTCCCATCCCTGGACACATTTTGCCCACAATACAACGACCAGCTCAAGAATAGGACCTTCAAAGAGCAGAGGATGCCTCCAGTGCAGATCCAGCCAGCCTCCACCAGAAGAGCCCAGCCAGAAGCACAGCATGTTGGCAGCTGGGCTGCTTCGGCCTGCAGCTCCAGTGGCAACCTCGAGGTCAGTGTGGAGCTGCAGCAGCTGCTCAAAGAGTTTGAAGGAACCACTGGCAGCCAGAATTGGAACCCCATGGAAAACACAGCAGAGCAGCAGTGCCACCAGCCCACACCCACACCAGTGGCCAAGGCATCTCGGCTTTCCAGCTCTGCCTCAGGGACGTGGGAAGAGCTGACCGAGCTGGGAGGCAACACTGACTGGGAAGCTCTGCTCAACACCTATATAGACAAAGGAGATTTGTTCTCTGCTCCTGGGAATTTGGAGCTCCTGCCTCCCACCCAGTCTGTAACACACCACCTGGACTGGATGGGACAAGGGCAGCACATGGACTGTCCCCAAGGGCAGGAGCAAGTCCTCACCAAACCCAAGCACAGCCACATGGACTTGGACGAAACCCTCATGGTCACTGTTTTCCTGGAGAGTGCCTGGGACGAGCAGGCAAGCAATAACCTCTACAACTGCACCACCATTGACCAGGGGCTTGAAAACATCCAGGCCTCTTTGCCAGAGGGGATGTCACAGACTGGAACTTTCTGACCCACTTCGATTAAGGATATTACAGATGGAAGATGTTAGATGACAGATTAGATAAATTAGATATACTTAGGTGGAGGAGTCTTAGTGGTGGGTGTGTATATGTTTATATTGACAGTGTTGCGTTTTACTTGTTTCTCTTCTATTTTCATGTTTGGGGGATAATGCTGAAGAACTGCAGAGATACTTCTATGCTTTAACATTTTCAGACAAAGGTTGACTGAACCTTTGATTCAGACAAAGCAGATTGAACAGAAGCTTCCCAGGAAAGTCAAGGTTAATTAGTAGTGAAATGAAATGTAGAGAAATAGATACGAAACCATCAAAAATGCTCAGTGGATGCCTAACGACAGCACTCAGAATGTGATAACGCTCGGGCCGGGAGTGCCCGCGGGACAGGCTGTGCCCCCAGCGCGGGGGAGGCTTGGCAGCAGCGGCACCATGAGGCTTCTCTTCAAAACTACAGAAACACTTTGAGGATTAGGGATCTCTATTTCAAGTAAAAATCCTTTATGGAAGATGTTTCTTTCTGCTCTTTCCAGTGTCCCGGGTAAAAAAAAGGAATATCATATTTTCCTCAGTGTGTTGAAAGCATCAAATGGATTTAGGTATTCCTTCTTTAACACTATCCTGTATAAAAATAATTGTGCGATAAAAACCTAATGCCATACATAGCCCTGACACTCTCCATGTGGCATATACAGAAGCCTTGAAGATTTTTGTGGAAATCATTTTCTAAAAGAAACTGAACTATACTAACACCTTATCTCTAGAACAAAGGTTTCTGTGTGATGTTTCCATTTCTCTTTCAAAAGATGCTGCATGCCTAAAAATGGAATTGTTGTGAAGGGAACCCAAAGCAGCACGATGTGGAGGTGCTGACCTGAGCATGAAGCTGTCACATGGATGCTGCCCAGTCTTGGGGTCTCGGCTGCCCTTGAAGGGTGACCATAACTGGTGGCCAATGTTGCTTCTTGAGCAAGGTCTGGGGACCCCAGAAGAGGAGAAAGTGAAGGAAGGGGGCAGGAGTTCAGGGGCAGGAGTCCAACAGCTCTATGTTGAAACCAGTGTCCTGCTCCGCTCAGTTTCCTCAGCTCCATCAAAGGCACACAGAGATACCCATGCCCAGTGACCCCCTCAGGTGCAGAGACCTGATCACATCAGTTAAAAACTAACCTAGGACTGACTGTTTGGAAAAGGGCTTTGAGCTCCTCTTGGTCACCAGCAAGCTGAATCCAGCCCAGGAAATCTGAAAACCTGCAGCTCTGAAATTATCCTGCCATGCATTCGAGCTCCTGTGTAGCTGAAATTAGACCTTTGGTGAGGAACAAAAGTGGGGCAGGGCCTTTCCAGCAGCTGTGTCAGATGAGCAGCTTCAACTGATGTGAATTCAGGAAACTTATTATGTCCAAAAACCTCTGGTGAGCTGGAAATCGGATGAGCTCTGGAGCTGGGGTGGGTATTCATGGCAGGTCCCTCTGAAGGTGCAACTCTGCCCAGATGCACTTTAGGGATCAGGTCACCATCTCTGTCTCCAGGCTAAGCAGTATGAGAACAGCTTCAGACTAGTGCCACATCCCAAGACTTGCCATACCTCAGCCAAAAAAAAAAAAAAAAAAAAAGTCTAAGGTGTAAAAGGCAGCATTTTCTTTCCACCTCTGTGCCATGTCTGTGCCTGACAGGGCTCTGGACTATCAGTCAGGGTTCCCTGACCCTGTGAACATCCCTGTACAGCTCAGCCTAACACATTTTTATCTCCATCTGTACTTTATCCTTTGTTTCTCTGTACATTGTGTTAGTGGGACCATTATCCCTTTTCCTTACACTCAATTCAGAACAATATAAGAAACAGATATGAGAAAGTTCAGTATGCAATTAATGTGTAAATTGCATGTAGTTGATGAACGTAATAGAAATCACTTTTTTATGTTGCTTACTTAAACTTAAGTTTGATTTGCATGAAAAAGTTGACAATTATTCTTTTAGAAGGAGTAAAAAAAAAAGACATAAAAGCACAGAAATTGCCAGAATTTTTAAAGCCTGTATAAAAGCCCATGAAGGAATTCACAGGACAAGTTTCCAACACACACAAGGTAAGATAATTTTATGCATAAATTTCCTGAGTTGACTTCCAGTATCACACAACAATACAACACTTTATTTTAGCACATTTGCAAAAATATCGGCAACGCAGTTGCACAAGGACAGAGACTTCTCCAACAGGCAGTCATCAGCTGTGAAGGACACAAATTATCTGCCCACAGGACACTGATTACCTAGACAAACCATAATGATGAGTTCTAGAAATAAAAAGTTACGGTTTCCAACATATTGTAGCACATCTGAAATGCAATCCATCTCAGCTTGTGATTAGTGAGTACCAGGAGTGCATCACAGGAGAGTAGCCCTGAGCAAGGAGCAAAACACAAACATTTTTGTTAGGTGAGGGTTTCATAATCCTTCATCCCACATGGTTTCTCTGCTGTCTACTAAAACGCATGGGCATGCCACACTCTTCTTCAGCAGAGGTAATAAGGTCTTCTTATTATTGTTTCAGTTAAAAAAAACCCCAAAAGGTGGTTGCACTAAGTATCTTTGAGACACTCATCTTCCCAGTCAATTGAGTTTGAACTGACTGACATGTCCTGAAAAGCTTAGAAACAACACCTGGACATACACACAAGGTAGCAAAGGTTTCTGGTTTTATGAGTGAGATTTATCTCAGAGACCAGAAGAAGAATCTGACAATTATACACACATTCACACACCATCTGTGTGAAAAATGGACCGGCCCAGCAGACAAGTGTCAGTGATATTCCCTAAACTCCCACTGTCTGTCGCTAACCCCGATCTGGGGAATCTGACTCCTGTTGTATTTCATCCCTGCACCTGTCCTGTTTTTTTACCTACTATTTTGTTATAATTTTTAGTATTTCACGTAGTTTCTAGTTTATTATCTTGCATTCAAGTTGTAAATGTATGTAACAGGTATATAGGTAGTTATAATTATAACAAGCAATTATGTAACTATACCAACAACAGTGTTGTAACACCTGCATTTAAATTACCTTCACATGCTGATTCAATATGCCATTTTTCATTGCTACCCAAAGTATCTAACATGCCTGTGTGACTGTGATATGATGATCCATATGAAGGACTTCAGCAGATCCTATATTCAAGCAAATCAAGTGCATCTTACTTTAACAAGAGTCAGAGTAACAGGAATGAAAACTCACAACCACTACGGGCTGTTCACTGAAAATCTTACTTCCTAGATCACTACCTGAAAAAGTCCCAGATGCTGAGAGGCTTAAATACACCTTCTGCTTTACCACAATTGGGCTGAGAAATGAAGCTGCAATATGATTTAGAACCTGGACTATCAAATGCTTTGAAATAAAATCATGCCAGTTAATCTGAGAGCTTGAGACTTGTGGCCTTCAATAAATTAATAAAAGTCAAATGTATATACATTCGGGGGTACTATTTTGGTTACTGAGTGTTATGTTTCTTCCCAACTCTCTCCCATTCATCTCCTCCTCTTTGGCAGCAAATAGGAAACAGTAATTGCAAAACAATTATCAAACCTCGTTAAAGTATCATGCTCACTTCCTACTAATTGTCATATACCGTATCAGAAAGCCTTAAATATTTTTTCTCAAGTTAAAATAGACTGACTTAACTTATTTGCATTGTAATATTTTTACCTACTACTTTATGAATAATTTTTAATATTTCACATAGTTTCTAGTTTATTATCTTGCATTCAAGTAAATGTTGCAAATGTATGTAACAGGTATACAGGTAGTTAAAATTACAAGCACATTCTCACTCATTATCTAACAACCATTTTTAGGTTTTTTTGGTTTTTTGTTTTTTTTCAAATTTTAAATTATCTCTGGACTCTGCCATTCATATGAAACAGCAGCTCTTCCACATGACCAATGTGATCATCATTAGGATGAGAATAATATTCATGCATTTAGGAATACACAATTAAAACCAAAGAGCAAAATACACATTGAAGAAACCATCCTGAGTAGTTTAGTAGAAACAACTTTGCTACACTTACCTTTCTGGATTATTAAAAGATTTCAGTTTCATCTGAAGAATCCTAAGCTAGTGTTTTGGGCCTACTAAACTTAGAAACTATATGAAGACTATGTTGCTTGTGTTTGCATAAATGGTTTAGTAGTACTACATGTATGTAAATATACATGTGCTACAGTACTACACAAATAAATAATGCACCAGTAGAGACTTTCACAGCAGATGAGGTGTACAAAATAGAAAAGCCTTTGTAGAAAGGATAGTGGGTTTTATTGTAGTCTTAGAAAATACTGAATTATGAAAGATACAAAATTAACTGTTGTAATTTTCTGTTTATTTTACAATCTGTATGCCATCATACCCTTATGGCTTTAAGATAGTCTGGCCAAAGTATTTTAAAACATGCTTTAACAAAGTATTTTACAATTTCAAAATTGAGTATTTCTTTACTGGAAGAAAAAAAACCCCAAAACCAAACTCCAAAACATTTTCCTGAGAATTCTGTGTCATAAAATTGTCATTCATTCTTAACTTTTGCAAGTTGATGATATAGGCTATAGAAGTCAACATGCAACTTGTAGGTCTATGATATTAAATAAATATTTAAAAAATTACTTAGATGCAGCTGGTCAGGCAAAAACCTACCCTCAAATTTCATCAAGTTCTTCACAGGTTTAAACACATGAGTTTTATCATAGGTCAATGACAGTGATGATTTCTGCACTGGAATCCCTTCACCATTAGCTGTGTGGAATTCAGATGGTGACTATCACCAGACTGCAGCAGTGGAGCACCACTCTTTATTGGATATTCCAGCCCCTGAGCTTGGTAATTGCTGACCTGGTTTTCCAGCATCCACAAGTGTCAGGGGTTTGGGCCACTGGATAAGCTCCCAGCCAGCCATTCCCTACAGATATGCTGCACCTGTTAACAACAAGCATTTACCCCAAGGAATTCCATCTCAAAGTATGTGTACTATTAGGACAACACTTTAACACCATTGTCCACGTCATTTCAGAGTATCACTAGCTTCAAAAGTGATAGTAGGTATGAACAGTAGAGAGGTTTGGGGCTTTGCATTTTGTTTAATTCTCTCATTGGTTAGCATTTTTAATAAAATGGAGACTCTAAAGAGCAAAATGCTGCCCCGGGTGGCAGCAGGGGAGGGAGGCAGGATTAACCAGGCACCTACAGACACATATCCATGATAGTCATTTAAAAGAATTTCAATTCAATTACCTGAAACTATATCCAAAGCAGTAGAACTCTCATGGTATCTGCCATATAGTATTTATTTCTGAATTTTAGCTACTGCAAGCACTGATTTATACAAGCTATGCTTCATTACCATATTTTTTCCCCCTTAAAAAAGTAATGATATATGATGAAAATCCAAGGATATCACTAGATATTTGAATCAACTTTCAATCCCATACATGAGGTAGTGTAGTCATTTGTATTACATGCTGGTTATGAGAAGTCCTGTTGAAATCTGTCAAATTTTTTATTTTTAAGTAAGTGGCTTAATATATT
>NW_008690987.1:15823-24995 GCF_000695815.1 Acanthisitta chloris | reverse complement strand
GGAAAGAAAAAAATAAAATGAGCCTTTCCAAGAACAAGTTGTCTCACTGCAAGATAAAATTGCAAAGCAGTATTTACAGGGTCCTTTGCTTAGTTGCTGCCTACTGTACGTGCACATGAAGACACAAAAAGCTAATATACATTCTGAGGTAGGAAATGAAGAATTCCACTGGCTTGTACAAGATTCTTCATGTTTTGTAAACCAGCAAAACCAAAGTCTTCTGTGGTGAGGTTCAATACTTAGCTCTGGTGTGAGAGTAACATCTAAATAACAAAGAATCATTGGTATACAATATGCATCCACTTCTATGTAAAAATCTAAAAAAACAGGGATCATTTTCAGTAGCTGAATTTCTCCTTTGCAAAGTAAATCTCTCCAGCTCATTTCCTTAATACACTTTCTGTGTGTCTAACACTTATAGCACAAGCCATTGAAAATGTACTACAGGTTTAGTCACAAAAGTATCTTGAAGACTAAGATACTGAAATAGATCTTAACTGGTCCCAGTGATCAGAGAACAAGTATATTTGTAACTTCCTTTAGGCAATTAGGCATTGAAGTAAAAGAATTTGGTGCCTGAATACCTTATAAAATAAATCTGTCCTTAAGAGTTTCACAATACTATTATTCCAACTCACACAAACAAGCAGCAAGCTTGAAGGTGCTAGGACAGTAAGTCACAATACAGCAGTGAATTTTAACAAGCCTATGGGATTCAGATGCCAGAGGATCCAATGCACACCCATTCTAAATGATGCATCAGTTTCAAACTTCTGCCTTTTCCAGTATGTTATTCCTCCCACTAAATTTAAAGAGAGCATTAGGTGGCAGCACCTCTGCTGCTCCAGTTCTCTTAACTCTGTACTGCAGAGCTAAGGCAAAGGCATATGTTTGGTAAAAGCCTACTCTGGGACAGGGATGGGAACAGCAGGAAGCAATGAGCTGTTCCAGAGCATACTTGCCAGAATCGCCTCATATTGTCACATTATCCTAACCCATCTACAAAATAAACACTTACAGAGCTATATATGCTTCTTAAGGTTCATCTACCAGCCAAAAAGAAATCTTAGAGAGAAGAATTCCAGGTATAGAAGTCATTGTGCACAAACAGCTGTTAGGAGGCTGTCACTGAGACACAGTGGCATTAGGTACTGTGGCATAAATCAGAGTAAAGGCTACTCTGTAGGTGAATGAAAGCTCCCTCACAAAGAAGCATCTGTGCATGGAGATTATACTTTCCAACAAATTTCCTCAACTCTCCTTGGCATTGCTACACAGAAAAAGCTCCAAGGCTGACACATACAAATTACACCCTAGAATGCACAGAGCAAACCCAGAGCTTGCCAAGTAATATAGTGACCATGTAATTGTCCATGTAGTTTCAAAAGATAAAATTTCATCCTTTCACTTAGTTACTTTCCAATAATGTTCAGTCTCACTTTCAGTTGCAATGTTGAGTGGCTGGCAATAGGAAAAGAAGAGATTCACTCATCTGTAGTGCATTTGTCAGTCATTTGCTGGCAGAAGTCTGTGATGCCACTGCTCTGTCCACACTGATCCAACAGTGATGTTTTCTCCAATGTTCTTACAGACGCTGGATGCAGTTCTTGTCCTTGATCATATGGTGCATCACACATGCTTCTGACACACTGGTAACAAGAACTCTGCTTGTTTCCAGATGAAACACCTGAAAGACCATCTGCTGATTCTACAGACACTGGTACCGCAGGCTCACTATCAGGTGGAGCTGTTCGTTCTCTCTCCGGGAACAAAAATGAGAGTGGACAGTCTGAGGAAGAATATTTTGCGAGTATTTGTATTTGCTCGTGACTCAAGGCTGCTTCCTTACACACCTGCTGGCAAAGTCCAGTCAGATTCTGCTTTGTCTCACCCAGAGTTGATAAAATGTGGTTTCTTTCCTTCAGCAAGTTCTCCTTCTCATTTTGCTGCGAAAAGAACAATCTTTTAGTCTATATTTTAACAAAAAACCTATGGTTTATGGTCCTATCAAAGCTAAACCAAGACTGTAAATAATCTGGTTTACACAAACAGAAGTAACTTGGCAATAAGAAGGTAAATGGCAACACAATCAAATGTGTATCAAAAGGCCAATCCTAATCTCTCTCTAAGCATCACCAACTCAGCTATTTGAAATGATTTTTCAGACATACAACTTTTTCTCAGCTCATGCTTGCAGCCAAGAGAGTAATTTGTAGTTATTGAAAAAACAAAACCTAGTTTCACTTACTATAAATATTCTTGAAACACTAATTCTACAGGATAACACATTTAAACCATTACCATTGGGTCAACAAAATGTTAAGCAGAGCAGTCTCCACAGAGATCTGCATTTTAAAATTGAAATGCTGGGAAACAAACATTACATTTTCACTATTGATACTATTCCACTAAGTGAAAATAACTTCCATTCCCAAGAAGTGCCAAGTCCACTGTATGACAAACAATGGAGTTAAGAACTTGAGTTTTTAAAGCAAATAAAAAGCATAAGACAAAAAATAAGACATGCTGAAGAACTTACAACCTAGCTACAAAATGTAGTAGGATTGCCCAAATACATGGTAGCAAACAGGATGGCAATTCTCTAATGAATATCAAGTAGAAAAAAGATACCCTTTGCTGTTTGCTTTTTTTTGCTTTTACTTCAAACGTTGTGAATTTTTCTGAGACTTCTGATACAACTGGCTGAAGATGGAAAGACACTGATAACTGAGAAGACTAGTGATGGAAACAACACCATAATGAAGCAGTTGAAAAAAAAAGGACAAAGAACCCAGAAATCAAACACGTCACGACATATACACTTTCAATTCTGTAATTAACTAAAAGAGAGAGTGTTGAAGACATACAAAGCCTTAAACAATTTTTAAAAAGTAAATTGTAAATTTTAATCACAGGGACCGTGCGTTACCACTATAGCTATGCCAATTCACTCCTGGGAAGTTTAATTGTTTTCACCCCTCCTCACATCCCCTTTTGCAGGGAAAAGTCCAACTGCAATCTCTACAACTTCATTTCGAAAGAACCAAGTTTAGGCAGCATTTGGCAAGAGGAGCAGTCATTGCCAGTCCGTTTTGCCTAACATCATTAGAAAGAGCTTTGCTAATAAACTACTTGTCAGCATACTGGGAAGAGCTGCTGCCAGGTCTCCCAATCTAAAATCACTTTATAGACCTTTTAAGTATGCAGAGGCACTGAGCTGTGTATTACAGATCACTGAAATTATCTGGACTGCTGCTTAACATAAACATCAAATGCAGAAATACTTATTCCAGCATAAGTTGCTCACCAAAGCTGTTGACAGATTAATGTATTTAAGTATTATTGTTTTATTTTAACAGCATTATAGTAACACTGCAAAGTAATGTCAGCTAGTTTAAAGGTCATAATAAAGTGAGAGCTCTTAATTCTGCTGGGGAAGAAGGTATTGAGTTCACACACCTCACCCTGTTAGAGTATATATAACAAGATCTCAGTTACATTTCTTGGATCACTTGCTGACACACCCTCCTCCTCAGCTACAGAGTCTCCAGGGAAATAGTGCTTCTTGAAGCCAGCTGTCCTATACTCTGCTCTCCCTTATAAGTACCCTCATTGTAAAGTTTTATGTGAGAATCACAGAATGGGTAAGGCTGGAAGGGACCACAGTGGGTCATCTGGTTCAGCCTCCCTGCTCAAGGAGGGTTGTCCTAGAGCACATTGCAGAGAGAATACGAATATACACAGCTGCTCTGAAAACGCTGTTTCTAATATGACAACATCTCCTTAAGTGGCCCACATGTATTCTCAAGTATGGTGCATTAGTGAGCAACAGGAACACAGATTCACCTGAAATGTCAACAAGCAAAAACTCTATGGGTGGGTCAAAAAAGACATTATTAGTACAGAAGACCAAAAGAAATTCATAAAGGTAATTCTCCCAAATACTAACTTCTAATCCAAGAGAAAAATTATAAGCAACATCAACTAGAAATTGATACAAGACAACATGCTGCACATACTGGAAGCCAGGATGAGTAATTTAACTATACAGTATTTCCTAACAGGCTACAGTACAACATATTATCTACTTGTCAAGAGTTTTCAAACTATAGCTACACTTATTAGCTATATTATCCTCTCTCGAAGCCACATTATAGAGGATACTGTGAGAAGAAGACTAACAGGCCTGCAACACATGACTGACCCTGGGGAACAGGAACAAGGCAGGAGCCAACAGGCATGAAGCAACCTTGGTGTACCACTGCCCATCACAGATGTCTCTCTTCTTCCACCCATCTGGAAATCATGCCTAGACAGATCTTAGTGTTTCTGTATTTGCGTACAACTCACACAAGTTTGATGGCACACAACATCTGTTGCTGTCAGACATGCTCAACAGCTCCAAACAAGGCCTCTTCAGGAATTTCTGAAGAAACTTATACACACAATTGGAAAAAAACATGCAACTAGAACACATTTGTGCCTAGAGCATGATTCATTCACTTGGACCTCACCTCAAAATTCTCAAGACTATGCACTCATTATCTAGATCTTGCACACTTCCATCTGTCAAACTGCAGACATTCAGTCTGTTCCAGCACAGATCCAAAGAAAGGATATTACACTGTACTTATTAGTCATTTGAACAACTACGTGTCTAATCTTGCAGATCAATCTTTAATTCCCCACCCAAGTGTTGCAAAATACTACTGAGTTACATAACAGAGGACAACATGATGACAAAACCAGGCAGAAAGTTCTGCAACATCAGAAATGCAATGTCTCTCTTCAGTCAGAATAATGTTATTAACACAATCACCTGATTTCCCTCCCTCCCTCCCAGAGTACCACTGGGCACAACAAATGACCAGCTCTGTCAGCTCATCAGAGCTGTATGGCACTGCAGGCTCTCCTCCAAAGTCTATCTCCTTTGCTGCAGAAGTATGTGTAATGAAAGATGATGGATCATTTCAGGAAAATAAATTTTCTATCCCTTGGTACTTGGCTCTAATTTTATTTTCCTTTTCACTCTGAAGTCAAGAAAGGTACAACACAACAGCTATGTCCTAGCTGAAGCAGATACCAAATTAATGTATGCTAAGTCTACAATGCTCCATGAACAAGAGTAAGAGTACAGTAGTCCTAAACAACTATTCAGTGCACACAGTATGATCAACTGTCAAACTGAGATGAGAAGGTCAGAAACAGACTTTTTTCCTAAAAAGCCGCTCAGTTATTTTCTTGCCATTGCTCTTTTGTGGATAACCCTAACCTAACATTATCTACACTTCTCTCAAGTTATGTATTTATCTTTCTATTGCTTTCTTAAGAAGGAGAGATCATAGTAACAGATGGCTGCAGAGAAATCTGGAGGCATTAATTCCTCAGCTACAATCTTGATGCAACTCCCCAAGTTCTTCTGTATCTTCTGCCTTTCCACTAGGGTCTCATATTTTAGAATCAAGACTTAGGAAACTGTTCACCAGCCAATGCTGATATGTTCCAAGAACAGTACTTACACAATTAACAATTGCATAACTGCAGACTTGATCATGAGCAATACCAAGAACTGAAGAAGAAAAGCAAAGTAAGAAAGGGGAAGAGGCAGAAAACAGTGTGGGATAATGGCTTGGGAATCATTCTGTACAAATAAACTCAAAGCTTATGGGCTTCAGAAACATCATTCACCAAAAATTATGCTGTGATGCACTTCTATTTGAATGGAAACAAGTCCACAGAAGGAAAAGTGTGTGTACTTTAGAGCAAAGCACAGAAGATTCTAGAACTGCTATCAAGAAGTTACCTTAGACTGATAAAAGTTTTCTAGGCTCAAGTGGAAAAAGTACTAATCCTCCTCACTCTCAAACTACTTCCAGACAACCAGTCAAGATGTTCAGAGAAAGACTCAAGACAATGGAATTAGTATTTATACATACCAGTTTTTCAATTTCAGATTCCAGATTCTGTATGCAGTCAAGTTTCCTCTTGCGACATCGCTGCGCTGCAATCCTATTTTTACTTCGTCTTCGGATATCATGAATACAGTCCAACTGCTCCGGAGTCAGTTTATGCATTTTCAGAAATGACTGGAAGTCATTTCTGGAGAGTGAGATAATCCTCTGTGCATTAAATGGCAGTTTTACCTAGAATGTAAGGTACAGTTATAAATCAAAGGCAAAACTGACACACACAAACACCAACAAGCCAATTCAGTGTTCTTCACCACACAACCCCTCTTGCTATACCTCAGAGACAGGAACAAGCCAGTGCAGCCATCAGATGATGTGGATTAACACTCAGGGGTTTCAACTGTATTATTTCAAGCACAGGTGAAGTAACAAAGTACTCTGCACATTTACACTAGACCCTCAAAAGCATATTCAGTATAGGACCAAATTTATCTGTGTGTGCAGCAAATAATTAGTTGATACACTCTAAGAAGATAATCTACAATTAGGTGAGGCACAAAATACGTGTCAAGACTCACTAACAGAGTCTAATAAGTTTCCCCAAAGCTGAGGGTACAGTATTAAAACTGCATCCTGCATACATTTTTAGACCTATACTTATTTCCTGCAGGAAAAGTTGATCTGAAACAGGCATTTCCTTAAAATATACAAGTTACAATATTTGTCTTGTAATTCTTATTGCTGGAGAAGAGAGAAAAACCAAGGCTCTTGTTACTGTTTCATAGCAAGTAGCAGAACGTGTTACCTTGATGTGATCAAAGGTCTCAACTTAGTTTAAAAAGCACACAGAGAAACTTCTTCTGTGTTTGGCTACTGCTAGTGACATACAGGCAAAAAATAAATAAAAAGGAGGCATATTGCCCTCAGAGATGAGGAATGTATTTAACCAATTTTGGCCTTTGGCTTGGCATGCCAACTTTTTTGTATTGATGGCAGCTTCCCAGTTGAGTCCCACTAAGGGCCTGGATTTTGCAAAGAAAAAAAACTAGTGCTTTAAAAACAACTGAATTTTCTGAACGTTAAATGATCCATCACACACAAAGTTACACTGCAATTCCACAATTCAAAGAACCAAGACAGAAACTGTCCTAGGTATATTGCAAAATCTTCTAGGATTAGACTACTCATGTATGGCATCTGCTAATAACTCGCTAATAAAAAATAATAAAAAGAAAAAATAATCTGCTAATAATAAACCCCCTCCCAAATCAGTAACAAACACAGGAAGGGCCAAATAACTACTGCAATTGGAGAAACAGCTAAAATCTTACTTTTAGAAAAGCTATATTATTTAAGTCTTGAAAAGACAGCCACTGAAGTCAGCTTGAAAACTTAATTTTCATTCCACAGTAAATCTGAAGTATCATTTCTCTCCCACCCTCTCCCCACAACTCAGAATAAAACCAAGAAAACTGCTAAGTTTCTATAAAACAAAGGTTCCAAGGAGCTTTCTTCAGCTTAACTGAAGCAGTTAAAAGAAAAAAAAATCCAAAAAAGAACCTCCATGCCTTGATTTAAGATTCTTAACCTCTTCTGATAAAGTCGTTCCAGTAAAGTATCTCAAGAGATATAAAATGCAATCATCTACCACTTCAGTATCCTACCAAAAGTATTTTGCAAGTCTCCCTGAATTAACAGTGACCTCTCATATAAACCTTTGATTGGTTATTTAAAGTTTCTGTTCCCACACTTTTAAAACAAGCAGCCACAGGAAAAAAAATCCCAGAAACAGACGAAACTCAGAATTAAGATTTCTGAACAGTCTTAAGAGACAAGGAAGCAAAGGATACCCCAGGATGTTCTTACCTCACATTCTTGTTCTCTTGCTGAACAGGATTCACTGTCTCCCTCAGTGTCACTCTCCGAATCTTCTCCCAAACTTATCACATAATTAAAGGGACACTGTTCTTGTTGCTGCCCCTGAACATAATCTCCACTGCTTATTTCAGAGCTGTTGGAGCATCCTTCAGTACTAAGGTTGCTTATGAAGGGGCAGTTGACAGAATTCAGTGTTGTGAAAGTTCGCTGAGAGCAAGGTTCAGGACTTTCACTGATCCTGATACCCAGCCATGGACACTCTGATTTTTTCCCTGAATACACTGGCTCCAAGCACTCTTTAGGAACTGCAGGTGATAAATGTATTTGACAGGCTTCTGTGCTGTAAATATCACTCCAGAATCCTTTTGCTAGATGTTCGGCTACCTCTCTCTCCACACTGCTTCGATCACCAGCTGATGTGATGTTAGTGGCTTCCCTAGTGCACAAATCTACCTTTGGAGATGTGTCACCTTGACTTTCAATTTTGTCGTTCCCCACTCTGGTACCTGATCCAGTTTTTTCAGCTAAGATTGTGTTGTTTTGCATACTACTGAAATTCAAGTTACTGTGTTGCTCACAAGTATGTAAAATAGACACAGAATTGAGTCCATGAGGTGCAGCAGAATTTTGGGGGAAAGCAGCAAGATCCATTTTCTCCATAGGATATGGCACATTCCGAGTTACAGAGTCGTTCCTCGACTCTTCCTTCTTCTGAACTCCTTCTTCCTCTTCTTCCATTTTTACCTGAGTCTCTTCACAGTTCGAGACCAGCTGTACAGGTACACACTCCTGAGCTTTTGGTATGCCATCATTATCAGGTATTTCCTTCTCAAGCAAAGTTGCAAATGGTAGCACCTGAATGTCTTTAATACTCGAACTGGACTCAGAAGTATGAACTTTGTCATTTCCAAAAGCTTTCTGAAATTTCCTATACTTTGGGCATTGGGAAGATGAGCTGGAAATTCCACCCCTTTCTGAATGTACAGGATCACAATTTTGATTGGCATTTTCTTGGACAGCAAGCAATGATTTAGCATTTTCTTCATCTTTGCAGAGCTTTGCATCAGGAGTCTGACTACATTCCTTTTCTAAAGTTTCTTCTGCTTCGTCATCTATTTCTAGGTCTCCATCATCTGCACTGCCAATTTTAGGGTTTCCCTTCTGACAACGCTTTCTGAATGTACAGGATCACAATTTTGATTGGCATTTTCTTGGACAGCAAGCAATGATTTAGCATTTTCTTCATCTTTGCAGAGCTTTGCATCAGGAGTCTGACTACATTCCTTTTCTAAAGTTTCTTCTGCTTCGTCATCTATTTCTAGGTCTCCATCATCTGCACTGCCAATTTTAGGGTTTCCCTTCTGACAACGCTGTACACTTCTTTC
>NW_008690987.1:0-15800 GCF_000695815.1 Acanthisitta chloris | reverse complement strand
TGATCCAGTTTGAAGTCCAAAAACTTGAATTTGAGAAACTGAAAGCAAGACTCTTCAATGTTCCGTACACCCAAAAATTCTGCGCACTTGCAAACTTCAGACACATTGTCTTTGTTTAAAATAAGTTTAGCTGTATATGCAAACTGAAGCAAAGGACTGAATCCTTTAAGTGTCACCTATTAAAAAAAAAAAAAGAAAGTATTAGTATGGTCAATATGGACTTAAGTAACAATATACAGAACCCAAATTCACCTGTCCTGCCAGCAGGACAGAGCACAAGATGAAAGCAACAGATTTGGTCTACAGAGGAAATCTGGCCACACTCATTCTGAAGTAACTCTTCTATACAATTTTATCCTGAACATTTTGAGACAACTATCTTCTTCACTATGACCTCTTAACAAAGTGTTCTGACAAAACAGTACTAACAAGTGACTAATGTTGCTGTGTGCTGAAAACCAGTAACTGAATTCCAACTTCAAAGATATCTTTCAAGCCAAATTGTACATGAATTACCCTAGAATAAGAGCATGCTGCTGGTATTTAATCCTACCTTTGAAGACCAATTGCTGTTAATCACTCAAAGAGTTGGAAAAAATGGAGTTCTACCACATAAGATTATTTACTACTACAGACACCTATTCCTTTTTCCTCACAGACTAAAAGAATTGCAGCCAAGGACTGTACAGCAAACCAAATTATTCTGTTTAAAGCCCCTCTGGAGTAGGCAATTTTAACTGAACACCTCTATCCTCACAACAGTTGCTCATCAAGGAATCGAGAGATGAACAAAAACTGCATCATTACAAACTGAGCAAGATCTATTACACAAGAAAAAATTAATAAGGAATCAAATAGAAATCTGCAAATAGATCACCATATTAAAAATTACATGACACTTCCTTTAGCCTTTCACTGCAAATGAAGAATAAAGCAGTACATCCACTATTAATACTCAAACTCCAGCCCACATTCTGCTCCCTTCCTTTACTGAAATGAACAGGATTTTATGATAAATAAAGTCTTATATCTATGCATTAACTCTTCTGCCAACAAAATAATACAACACATGCAATTTCATTTAGGAAGCAGTTGAGGGTTTATTTTGGTGTTTTAGTAGTTGTTTGGTGTGGGTTTTTTGAAGAACACAACACAGGAAAGGAAGTTGAAGAGATCTGAACAGGGACAGTTCAGCAAAACTGTCTGTAAACTTAAGAGTTTAAGAGACCTACCTAAAGAATTCTCAAAATAGCATTTGAGACAAGCTCTGGAGAGAAGACTAATGATTACACCACCACATTGATTCATCCTTAATAATGTGGCGAAGTAGAGTGTAAAAGACTTTACCCGTAAGCTGATAAGAAGTCAAACTTAGTGTAGTTAATAAATCATTAAAGTGAGTTTATAAAAAAAGCGACGTTCATAAATGAAACTGAAAGAAAAAACAGTAGTACTTTAAAACTGCACATGCTTTCTATTTAAGGTACAAACACTGCTAAAACCTGAAAGGATAGAGGAGACATTCTTTTCCTTTCGTTTCCTCTTACACAGTTCTAGCTGGCTACTGTCAAATGAGAGAGAACCCTAGAAAGACTCTCAATCTGACTGACTTAGAAAAACAGCTCTTTCAGTAGGCATTTATTTAATTGCATTTGGGATGAAAGTCTAACTCAGAATAAAAATACTGGCAGAAAAAACTACACAAAACCTACACCAAGATGACAGTATTCAGTCTTTACAACAAAATATATATGAAGTACTTGAACTCAGAAATATCTTAGTACCTCAGATTGTCTTCTGCTTTAAACATTAGATATTTTGCATTATTAAAAAGGTTAAAAAAAACCAAAAATCACATGCCAAACCATGTGACCAGTGAGTGTCTGACTCTCTCAAATACTTCACAAACTGACTTGTTTCAAAATAACTAGCAGTTCCTACAGGAGAAGCTCCAGTTGCTGAGTCTTAAGATGCTTTTACCAAGTGAGTGATCAGATCAAATGATAGAGATTCACTGTTAGTATTTTTGCAAGTTGCTTCATCATATATCCATATAATATTAAAATACATTGTAGTAAATACCAGGATTATGTTCCTCCATTTTCTGAACAAGCTCTGGTCCCTTCTATAACTCAGGTTTATTTCACAGGTTCATTGGAATGCTGTTGCTTTGCACCAGAGATTATTTTTCCTCTCTCCAACTCTGATGCACATTTTTTGTTCTTCCAATATGCTATTTTTTTCCAGCATCCCACAGTGAAATTCTCTCATCACCATCAGAAATTTTACATGCCACGAATTCCCCTCTTTTAGGCCAAATCACAGCTTTGCACTCCCCAGCATCCTAACTTCCCTTCCACATCAGCTCCCACCATCACTTTTCTTTTAACCTGAGAGACATTCAGGCTATCAACATATTAAGCTACCTGAAAAGACAAAAGGTAAGAAGAAACAAAAACAGTCACACTGTGAAGGTTGAATGAGTGAACGTGACACAGTGGGACTATGTTGCAAATGTATTTTTGTGACAAGGTCACTCAACACGAGAGAATAGCAAAGTTCACACTTTAAAGAGAACACCTGACCCCTTTCAGTTTTCTGTAAGAGCAGAAACAATCTGGAAACACAGAATCCTTGTGCTTATGTCAGTATGTTGGGAAGCCTGTAAGGCAGCTACTTGACTTAAGTATAGGCTTTCTAAATACATCATCTCTGCATTAACACTCAGCTCACTCTCAGACATGAACAAGGCTATAACGTCACTACAAATACTCACTGGTGAGTACCTTTCCTCCAGCTCCAATGATTATAGCTGAGTTGCAAAGAATTTGCACTTTGCTGCCCAACCCCAAAGCTCATTACCATAAACTACCTCCCCAGAAAGCCATTTATTATTTAACAACCAACTTTTCAGATCACTGGATCACTACAGGCACAGTCAGAGCACGTTGGAAGTTCTTCACTTTTCATCTATTAGCACAGCATTTCAGAATAAAATCCAGTCACCTGCTTGCCTCATGCCTCTTTGAGCTTAACTAAATACCAACTAAAATCATTACATGTATTGGATGTTCTGAGTATGTAATAATAATTTTTCCTTCCAACAGGTGTCGAGTTCTGGCTCATTCCCACTAAATGCCTTCAAATTATATCTAAAAATATGTATTTTAGGATTATACAAAGAAAACAAGCAATTGCAATACATTTTCTTCGTCATAAAACAGAAGAAAAAATCAAGCTGCTCATGTGTACAAAGGATGGGGAACTGAGCAGAAGAAAATTGTTAACAGTAAGCAGCAAGGAATACATGCATGGTTGTATTGCTCAAATATGCAAAACTATCTTAATGAAACTGATTCAAAGGTATTACCATTTGTTATTTGTTTATTTATTACTCCAAAAATATTCTTTTCATATAGGAGAACTAGTTCTGCAATATTTCTTCACCATTTAGTGCCTGGTTTTTACAAACTTACACCCTTTGAGAGAGGTGCACAATTTAGAAAGTAATACATACTTAATTGAAGAGATCTCCCCTATACATTTCCCATGACAGCATTCATTTATTTATCTGCAGTCTGTGATGTACACTGGTCTGTCTAGACTTTGCCTCAACAAACAGCAGCTTTACAACTTGGAAATTCCTTCTCTTCAGTCCTTAAGCCCCTTACCTTCACCTGGTAGTAAAGCACCAGCCTACTGAGTTGAACAGAAGAGATCAGAAGCACTAACAGGTAAAATGCAGAAGGAAAAGACACCCACCTCTTCTGGCAAAGTGATGATAAGATCAGTGTCCACCTGGCCAACAATTCTTGAAAGGAAGTAACTGCTGCAAGCCGCCAGCACAGCTTTGTGGGCCCGAAATCGTTGATCTTCCACTAAAATTGTAACATCACAAAGAATATCTTGCTTTCTTTGATCGTCAAGACTGAGGAGTACATTGGTACTGTGTACTGAAGATTCATATGCAAAAACCACACTCTTGTTCTCACTTAGAGACATTCTGTATCACAAAGGGTAGTGTAAGGCTCAGTGGAAAGCATGCTTCTGTGCTTCAGATCTGGGGGAACAAAAAACCAAGTTGTACATGTCAATGTCATATCCAACAGAAACCTACTGATACTAAAACATCAGCAAGCTGTTAAACATGCATTGCCCAATCTAATTCTTCTTCAGATTAGTACTCAGTATTTCATGTGTTAATACATAAATATATGCTTGGGACTACTTAAAGCTCCCAAAGCTTAATACCTTAACGCTACTTTTGTAGTCTCATAGACAAAAAAAGGGACCTCAGTCAAAGTGCAGCTCTTTCCTCAGCTGGTGATTCAGAGTCCTAAATTTACCATAATATCTAGAAATTACCTAAGCTTTCATTTTTAGTAATCATTATATACTAACTCCAACACTATGCAAAGATAAAGCGAAATAAAACAGATGCATTAAACCAACACACCCCGAAACACCAGGTGAGCTACTTCTGTTTAGCAATTCACCTAGTACAGACTAATATTTGTGTTCTGTCTTTCAAAAGCATTTTGCCCACTAAACCAACCAGGCATTGGTAAAATACTCTGTTGTTCTCTCTAGTAGGTTGCTCTGTTTTTAAAGCAAGTTAGCCCTCCTGTTCTCCACCTGCCTTAATTCCCTGAAGCAGCCTTCTCCCCCCTCCTGCTCATCACCATTTGATGTGCTGTGCTTGTTACACGTTTGCTTTCCTAATGAATCACTATGATTCAGGTCAACTGGCAATGGAATCCCATCTCTTTCATGACAGAGCAAAGTCCTCAAGTAACTGTATTCATTGGATAATAAACAACTGTAAAAGTCATATGATATATAAAACCTTGATATCAACTCATATAAAACTGTCACAAGCTATTCCTGAACTCCTAGTACTTGGGGGGAAAAAAAAAAAAAAAGAGAAAGAGCTCTGCTACAGAGTACAGTTGAACAGTATTTCCAAGTCTGATCTTTACACTATATTTCTCTTTCACCTGAGCCCTTCCTTCAGTTAAAAGGAAGAAAAAAAGATTACTAAGAGGTCCCTCACATCTAGAGTTCAATCAAGAAACCACATAATCAGATTAGGAACTGTTCTGCAAAGAAAACATTATATAACTATGAAAAGTTCTACCTTAACAAAGCAAGCATTTAGATTACACTGGACTAGTTACCCCAGAGTTCCTGTGACTGAGCACAGCTGTGGAGACTGATTTCGGCTGACACGGGACTACCCCATCATTATATTGCTCAACAGAGGTTGGTGCCATCTGCCAACTCTCAGCAACAATAAAACTGTAGCCAATGCAAATCCTCAGGTTTCAAATGTGGGAAACTTTCACAACACGGGGAGGGTGGAGGGCATGGCCATGTTTAAACACACTGAAGGAAAAAGCAACCATGCTCCTAGTTACTCACTACTCAAGCTATTTTCATGGCATGTAGGCATTTTTAGTAACTTTTGAACAGAGAGAAAGAAGATGATCCAGTTTTCCAGTGCCAATAGTAGCACAGTACCAGTCTGGACTCCAGTAAAGTGCATAGCATCAGCATTAGTTCCCTTTCCACTCTCTTATGGAACACTGTGTGCTCAACTTCACCAACAAAACATACAAATGTATCGTGAAAATAAAAGTTCTGAGGGAAAAGAAAAAAGGTAATACAAATCTGAGTTTTCCTCACTAAGAAATAGCTATACCATGCACTGCTAACCCTAAAGGGCTTATTTTCAGAAGGAAACAATCAGCTAAATGTTTTCATTTCAACAAGTCTACAGAGAGCTGTTAACTTAGGAAATATTTAACTTCCAATCAGTTTAAATGAGAATGAAATAATTCCCTGTGAAACTGTCATGAAATTCTATTCTTATAGTAGCTTCTGAGAAGTTAGCAGCGCAAGATAAATTAAGCACTCCTAGTTTGTTCCCCTGTTAAGGAAAAGTAACCATTCATGAGACTGACAGTCACTCTTCCAGCAGCAGACACTGTCACTGCTGGGACTGCAGCCCCTTCACAGCAGTGACTCCAGTGAGCTAACAGGTCCATGCTTGACTCCCTATACACCACACTCACACAGTCAGACCAGCTTTCCTTACTGGTTCAACCCCAGGTTTCCTGTAGTCTCTGATGTCTCATTCCTTAATGCAATTTATTCATGGCACACATAGAACAGCTTGAGCTGCTGCCTCTGAGGAGAACCCCCAACACAGGAACCCCTGGACTTACACCTGCACAGTCTACCTGCACACAAGTCTTGGAGAAGTCCTGCTATGTCTCCCAGTGTCCACCCACCTGGCTGCATCATGGGTCTTTGTGGCCTTTGTTATGCAAAGGGTTGGCAAAACCTCTTGACTCACCTCCCAGAGCTCAATCTGCACCTTAAACCGCAGTTTGCAAACCAAGATACCTGCACAGAATGTATTCCTCAACATCTCTATAGCCTTAACCTATCATGTTCCTCAGATATTACAGCATATGCAGTTTAATAAAGTATAACTCTGTCTTTATTACAAGGTAAAAAACCCAAACCAACAAAACACCTAAACGGAACAAAGGACAAAATGGAAAAACTGAAGGATAAATCCAGGGTGGTGGGGAGTAAAAGGAAGTATTACAGAGAAGTAAGTACATATTCTGGGTGAACACCTAGGCAAAACTCACAAAGGGAGACTACAGTTACAGACAAACCTTGAAATGATCATTTTTCTTTCATCTTTTAAGAACAAACCCTCAAACAAAAAAACCCACATTTGCTGCTTTTTGTTTTTCCCTTCTAAACGGATCAATTCCAACACCCAATTCATTTCATCACACTTCCATAGCACGGAGACTAAAAGGAACACCAGTTCACTTCCATATACACAGATACTGATAAATGTATTCAGAGAAGAGCCAACCCCTCCTTTTCCCTTATCTCCACAAGGTGCACACCAGGCTTTCAAAACAGCTTGGAGACTACTTGAAGCATTGATTGCAAGCCTCCAATGCTGCAGCTGCCAAAAAAATTTACTGGCTTTCAACACTGAAACACTACCTTCTGTTTCTTGAGAAGTGAATTAAATATTTAGTTTGTGCATAACTCAGTTTAACACTTCACTCCCACACAGTGTTGTGCTTCCTAATGTGCGGATTTCATCAGCCATGTCTCTGCTGTATTTAAACAGGATGAAAGGTTTCTGAGGTCTATGTAATATAAAATGCAGCACTTAATAAGCACTTAAAAATTTAAAAGAATCATTTAAAAAAAAACCCCACACTACACTCAAACACTGAGTTTCTCTCAGTCTTCTTTGTAAAATCTAACTACTGTCACATGTGATAAAAAGGAAGAGAGCCAGAAAAATGAAAATACTGGTGAGAACAAAAAGCATCAAACAGGAAAGGGAAAATGCAACCACTGCAAAAAGTTGTAACACTTAAGAGTAGTACTCACAGAGTCAAACTTCAGAATGTCTGAATTCCATTTTGCTTCCAATAAAGGCACAGTACTACACTTAGGACAGTATCTGTCATGACAGCCTAGTAGATTTTTCACAGTAGTGCGTGAGTACAAAATAACTTGTCTGTAAGTAGATTTGTTATATACATACCCACAGCAACAAGACTTAGTCTTGCACCAAAGAGAAAAACTAAGTATCATCTGTGAACTGTTTAATTTCTCATCTACCATAACTGTTCTACTAGAGCACTCAGAACTCTTAAGATTAGTTTTATTTATAGATGGACAAAGAGGGGGAAAAGTGTGAAGCAGAGAAAACAATTCAATTATGCTTTTTAAAATAAGTTTTATGAAATTAACAGGCTTGTGCTGCAACTGTCCTGTAAGGCCAGGCCCTTCTAGGCTTTTTTGTCCATTGTACGTAAGTTAATTTCCTACAAATCAGATTTTTCCCCTCCTCACTCTCAGACAATATGTAAGCAGCAACAAAGTTACTAAGAAGGAAAACTGGTGCTACAAACAATGATGATAAATTACTTCCTTGGACACCAGCCTGAAATTCTTATTCTACCATGCTAATTTTATTTTAAAAATAATACTTAAGTAAGGAAAACTAAAAGTGGGCACAGATAACTTGAAGTACTCCAGAAGTCAGCAGAAGGCTACGTATCTAAATCACTGTTCACTCAGTGTCAACAACCACATAACTGAATGCAATGGATGCTAAGCAAAAAACCACACAACATGCAGCAATATTGTTTAAGATATTTGTTACAGCCATTACCATCAGAAATATGGAGAGTCCAAAAAGTTTTTCAAAACTTAAAATAGTCCTTACAATACACACTGAAAGTATTAAATAAGAAACAACATGAAAGCTAACTACAAATCCTCAGTTAGTGGAAGAAAACTAGTATGGTGAGTACAAGAGCATTCCTCAAATTCCTCTCACCCAACACTGCACACCTAATAACCTCATGGACTTGAGAGGATGGAAAAACCAGAAAAAAAAGTGAACATAAACATACATGCTAGTATAAAAACTACATAAACACAGCTGAATCAATAAAGTTCTGCTTTGAGAACACAACCAAGCATGTTGCTATGAAGTTCCCATTCTTTATCACAGTGATTTTGAGATAGAAAATGTTTTGCCTAAAGACAAAAATATTTCCTCCTAAGTACCAGCTATAAAATTTTATTCTTCTTTATCAAAGAGATGTAACTCCATTTTCCTCTCCCTACTTGCCTACAATTAGGAAAACTACGGCCAACAGTTACCTGTAAAATTACTGGACCTTCAGTAGATGTAGATATCTCTACATGCAATTGACTAAATATACACATTTCTTTCCAAAGAACATAAAATACTTATCTAGTGAAAATTAGTGCTGCAAAAACATTTTAAAATGGAAAAGGCATCCATTGACATATACCATGTAGAGACCACAGCAAGATGCCTGTCAGGAGTCCTTGTTAGAAAAGCATCTCATCCAAGGCTTATTTTTCCTCACGCATTGAAAGTTTTCATTATATTGCAGGAAGGCAATGGTGAAGTAGAGAGAGTATAAGGTACTCCAAAATTAGACTGCAGGTTTGCTCATCTGATTGCTTAGAACTGGTAGCAATGACTGCTCTTTAAGTACTAGCTGACTGCAAAATAACAGTAGTGATATGACCCTCTGTTTCCTCCTGCCACCATCTCTGCTTCAAAGAGGCATTTCATGTATATCTTCAGGTAAACCATAGTGCCTCTCCACTGACAAAAAAAAGTATATATTCCAGAGATGATAAATCATTATGGCTGAGACCAGGTAAAACTATAATAAGGAACTGTTGGTGCTAAGGTATGAGAGAAAAATTGTAATAAAACAGATTAACACTGTTGAGGAATACACCTAGTACAGGTAGAGCGTAAGAGTAGGAACATAGTACCAGGACAGAACTCGTAATAGTGTGATGTATTTCTCATCCATGCACACAAATCTGGCACAAGGTAGATAAAACTTTCATGCTCAGCAGCACCAACCAACATGTAAGACAGCACTCAACATCCTGTGGTCAAACAAGTGTTCTGCGAGAGGTGAAGGAAGCTGTAAAGCACCAAGTTGTCACTGAAGCTGACAAAAGCACCCACAGAAACCAGCTTACCTGAGAAAGAACTGTTTGATGTTTAAGTATGCCTCTGAAAATTCAGACAATTACCTTCCTGGAAAGTTCTGTACTGCGTTTCAAAAAAAAGCTACATACTTTTGAATAATATATGTAAATATAGAAATAATATATTACATAAATAATCAATTTTTATATGATATAGTAAAATCATAATAAAGCCAGTAAATGCTTTTTGCAAAAGGGCTTCCCAGGTAAATCACTCCTGAACATCAGGATTTGACACATTATCACTTGCTCAAGTACCTAATGCTAAGATTAATCTTCACTACGCAAAGAACAGCGAAACACACAGTGTGTGTATATAGACACAGACCACTCAATATGAGCATTTTCTTTATGTGCTGTCGAGACCAAACTTCACAATTTGCCACCACGAATAAGTCCTGGTTGAAAACAAGTGTTAACAAACAGAAATCCCATTCAAAGGGGAAAAAGTTACATGGCTAACCAGAAGCAACAGCAAGATGCAGTTGTTAACACAACATTCAAAATATTCAAAACAATAAAGCAATGGTAGTAGTATTATTAGTCAAAATAATATCTCAAATATTAACACCAGCATCAACTATCCCAAACCATCAAAGGCACTTGGATTCAATCAAGTCTAGCACCCAAAACTAACAATTGCCTTTCAAAGACTCGCTGTCAAATAAAACACAGGCATCTATCTTTTTACAATCACACACCAAAGAGCAAGTGGGGCAATAAACCAGCTCAAACTGATCCATGGTTCTTCTGTCTTCAGCTCCACTAAGACAGCCATCGTAATAGCAAGAGTCAAGCAAAACCAGAGGAGCTACAGGAGTGATGTCCTGCGAAGTCAGCACCTTCTTTTGAAGAGCAACAGTCTCCTACTTAATTTTCCATTGGTGAATAAGCCCATTTCAGATATTCCTACAAAGAGCTAACCTTTTATTCCTACACTCACATATCAATTATGTGATCTTACCATCCTAATCAACTCAATCCACACTGAGGTTTTTTTCTGATCTTCACCTACTATAAATTTCCTGTAAATAATCCAGCCAAAAATTACCCAAATCACTAAAAACGTAAACAAACCTCTGCTCCTTAGTCTTTACTTAGTGGTCAAGCATCTGCTAATACCACACTAGATATCAATCCTCTGTAGCACTCACAGTAACTGTCACTTGTACACAGGTAAAGCTCTTGAAATGCAGAGAGCACAGAGTAAGGCTCCCCAGAACACAGGCAGGACACACCTTGGCTCACTGCTATCTGAGCTGGTTGAACGTGGACATTGAGATGTAAATCCAGTTGTGACCATCATTATAAGATAAAACTAGAAAGATTAATTTATCACCTAGCAGACAATAATGGACTCTTCAGTTAGCACCATACTTAGATCTGTGCTCTTGGAACACTTTAAATGCTTGAATGGTTGGGAAAAAAGTAAATTGTAGACCTCCAAAAATATAGCATGAAAACAAACTGTGTGCTATTCCTGACTCCTAGGCTAATCTCTTCAGTTCTAGCCGGTCACTCACCTCAGTGAGTTCTCTTTAGATAGACATTTACACTTACTTTACCCTATAAAAGCAGAATTCTGTCATCCACAGATGTGACATCCAAAGAGTCAACTATCACTTACCACTGCTAAAACAGGACAGTTTAGATAAGAGACAGTTTATTCACAATAGACTGTGAAGACATTTTTCCTAATGTTTTATCTGTGTCCTTGCCCCCAGCTACCTCTCCTTTTAAGGAAATAAAGTTACATTACAAATGAATGCTTACAGCAGTTAATAGCTGCTGATTCACATTAGGCTGAAAAAGAATGAACACACATTTTAGTGTTCATGTTTACTGCTTCTTCATCTTTAGTTCAGAAAACCGTAAAAGGAAAAAAAGGGATAAAAAACCAAAAAAGATTTGCTTCCTAAGAACAATCCCTTCTCCTTTAGAAAAAAGTGCATTTCACCTACAGATGATTAGCACATTCATAATTCTTTATTGGTCTAACACCTGGATGATACTGTTCACAGCTTAATTACATACATGAGTTTCTTAAGAAGCTGGTAAATTTTTAACAATTGCCAGGCTGTACTTTTGCAACATCATTCTTACCACAGCATTTGGACTCCTTGTCGAGTCACAAGCTAGTGATCATGGGAAGTCTGGCAAGCTGTAAGTCTGCACTTAGGAGTCTTAATTTGTTTTCCACGTTTTCAGCTTGAATACAGACTATTCTTTTTTTTAAAATATTTCCAAGCTGTATGAGAACTTGGGACATGAGAGGGAGAGCATGGGGGGCTGCATCCTGAGATTACCAGAGTCAGAAGACTCCAGAAGCTGTGAATTTAAAAGCAGTCCACATCAAAGCCAAAAAACCCCCAAACTGCTACTTTGCAGTTTACCTTTATTGTAGACAACACTGTTTAATTTTTGGATCAGAGATAAAAATCATGTTGTAGGATTTAGTTTGTTTCACTGCTAAAGAACAAAATGGGACTGAAGATATTTCAGAGACTCCTTTGCAGCAATAGTCCATATCTCTTATAACTCTTCAATTGTGCTGATATTCAGAGTTACTCTGGGAAGACAACAACAATGCACAGACTTTCTAAAGACCTAAACAAAAACCCCAAGCACAACTTTAATAACAGCACAATAACCACAAACACAACACCCCAAAAAAACACCAAGAAACAAGTAAAATTGTTTTTGAAAAAATAAGAACTAGGTGAGATAACAAAATATTTACTTAGGATAAGTAAAGCATGCACAGCTAAAATCTCCTGTCAACTCCTGCCTTTACTTTTACTTTACTGCATTTTACTCTAACTTAGAAGGACACAAGAAACAACCTGTAAAACCTGAGGAGGAAATATATTGGCAGGTCAAAGAAAATACCTCTTGGAAATTATATTCAGAATTTCATTTCTGGTATAAGCTTTTTAACTCTGATTTGTTTCCACAACTGTTCTTCACAGCATGTGAAACTGAAAGAAAACTCTGCACATATTTTTGACATAAATCAGAAAGACCTTCAGAATTGTTTCTGTGAAAACAGAGCAGCAAAGGTACATCAGAACTGACAATATTTATCTAATAATAAAGAAAAAAGATGCAGAAGACCAGACTTCAAATTGTCAGGCTAGAAAAGATCTCCACCAAATCACAAAACCGAGTTTCAGTATTCCCATCAGGAAACTGTACACCATTTCCTATCTGACATAGGATGTTAAAAGACACTGTCTTACTAGCTGAGCTGTAGATAAATATTTTTGGGATGGCACCACATGCAGTACTGATCTTCAGCTCTGGGGCCCCCAGCATCACAAGGACATGGATCTTCTGGAGTGGCTCCAGAGGTGGTCACAGAGATACGCTGAGGGCCAGAGCCTCTCTGCTATGGAGCCAGGCTGAGAGCCAGGGGGGTTCAGCCTAAAGTGAAGGCTCACAGGTGACCTTAGAGCTGCTTCCAGCGCCTAAGGGAACTCCAAGAGAGCTGGAAAAAGGCTTGGGACAAGGGCCTTGAGTGACAGGACAAAGGGGAATGGCTTCACACCGACAGAGGGCAGGGCTGGCTGTTACTAAGAAATTCCTCCCTGTGAGGGTGGTGAGGCACTGGCAGGTTACCCAGAGCTGTGGCCACCTCATCCCTGGAAGTGTTCAAGGCCAGGCTGGCCATGGCAGGGGGGCTGGAACTAGGTGATCTTTAAGGTTCCTTCCAACCCAAACTACTCTAGGATTCTGTGATTCGATGATCTTAAAAGAGGCATAAACAGGGAGAGCAAATGCTGTGTATTTACTTCTCGAAGTATTTGTCAATCGGCCAAGACTGGAATCCAAACACCTACAAACATTTTATTGACAGCTCAAATGAAGTAATTCACTAACAAAATAACACAATTCTAAACATTAACTGAATATTCTTTAAGACACAGGCTCTCATTTAAAGATATTCTGAGCTAGTGATATCCTAGGCTACACTCTCCAATGTATGTCAATGATTAAACTCAATTTATTTGTATTTCATCAATGCTTCTAAAGTCAATTTACCCTTCATAGCACACTTCCCCCTCATTTTTAAAGCCTCAGTAGCTGATCAGTAGTTTAGCCTTACACTGACCTGCTAACTTGCATTTAATACAAAACATTAAGGTTTCCCTTTGTATTACCAAGAACAAAACTTCGTTCCACCCTTAAAAGAGCCTTAACTGAAAAACAGTGCATACTGCTGGAGACAGTGACTTTTGTGATATAGCCTATAATTTGCTACAACAAATTATTTTTCTTAATTTTTTCCCCTTCTCCAGACTGCTTACCTTTGAACTAGAGGTGGGGGCAAGGAAAGCTGCAGGTGGGTCCTCACACGTTATCCCCACTGTGGTCATACTAGGCTGAATTAACACAACTTAATGGTTGTTTCAGCAGTTAATTTTGGCTCCCTCAAGGTTTTGTTCCTACTCACATCTGGATCAACTAACATGTTACCTATGGTTTAACTAAGGACTGCATATAAACAGGACTTACATTATAAATACCACGAAAGGTTTTTTCTACCCCCAAAACCTCTCCCATGAAGCTTTCAGTGGTTGAGTCCTACAGGATAATTAAAATGCTGTAACTCAGACACAAACATGAACCCTCTGATTGATCTACCACTCCTCCTTCCCACCACCCCACCATGCCCAGCGAAAAAGACAGGACTACAATTAAAAGGAAATTACGAAAAATTTATATAAACACTTTGATTAGCAAGTCTTGGAAGGTGGGATGACATGACAAGGAGACATAGCTTTGCAAAACCATAGGGCAGAGTCCTTTGGGACTCATACAACTCACATCCAAAGACATGTCTATTCTACACCTAACATGAGTGCCACCTGATCCAAATGATCAGGTAAAGGACATGAGTTTTTATGTTGGACCATCATTATCTTAATATAGTTTCTTACTGTTCAAAATACCCTTTGCGTAAGAATTTTAGAATCTATTAAAAGCAAATAAACTTTTAACAGACCAAGATCTTGCACATTTTTGCATATAAACTACTCTGATAGTGCTTTGGAAGGATAAACCTCCAATTTAGCATTTTGGTTAGAATCAGGACTGTACTAGCAATGCAAACTTCCCAAACATCCCACCTACTAAGCTTTTGTTCCCTTCACAAGATGCACACAGACAATAAATCTTTTTTTTAGAATAAGCTGGAAAACATACTCTTAAAAGTTCTAAAAAATTCCAAAATACTAAGGGATTTAGTACTCGGCGCAAGGGAGACCCTTGTGAAAAACAAAGAGGATATTCTATGTTCAGAGACAGCTGTTTCTCTCTGCAATTCTGCCTATTTCAGACCTCACCACTTGCTGAGATACACACAAGCTTACCCACATGTGTTAAGGCATCCAAGAGTTTTAACTTTAAAGTTAAAACCCATATTACAAATCATATTAGATGCTTTAATTCAGACTCACCACGTTAACAGGAATACACTCCTTCATTTTCTTCACAGTATAATAATACTTGAGACTAAGGAACAGACTCTATTACTAGAGCATTCATAGCACTGCATAACCTTAATTTACATTGTTTCTGGATTGCAATTGCTCCATTAGCACAGCTAGATGTTTTTCACCCAGAGACTGCCTTCCTGAAGTGCCTCGAATTAATGCCTGTCCAACGTTATTGTACATCTTTACCGCTGGATCATTTTCTCTTTCCTTTTTTTAATTCAACAAGCATTTGGAGAACCCCATTACATATGAATTTGGGGTTACTGTTATACTGCCACAGTGAAGTGGAGAACATAAAATATCATTTGAGAGAAACACAAGAGATGATTCTTTTATAGAAAAGCAAGTGATGGCTTTTCTGTGATTACTACATTTTCACCTTGTTCCAAAGCATACCAAGTATCTCATCACACAGAACAAGACGGACAGGATTTGTATCTCATTGTTTACAGTCTAAAATAAACCTTCCTTGCAGAAAGGGCAGCAAACACCAAACACTCCGGCTACACGTTTCACCTAGGCAGAGCGGGGCTCCCGCCGCATTCCCGGAGGAGCTGAACTTTCCCTTTCGCATGAGAAAATCACGCCCGTGTCACCGGGGCACGACGACACCCACGCAAACCGGGGACGAGACGCTTAGTAATGACCGCCCGCCCGGCCCCGCGGCGCGCCGGGCACGGGCCCCGGGGGAAGCAGCGGGAG
>NW_008690986.1:0-33733 GCF_000695815.1 Acanthisitta chloris | reverse complement strand
CCCTAAATTCCATGATTCTATGATAATAAGAGCTTATCTAAGGTCCAGTGGTTAAGTAGAATTATAGAATCAACCTGGTTGGAAAAGACCTCCAAGATCATCCAGTCCAGCCCTACCGTGGTCACTAGCCCATGGCACTAAGTGCCACATCCAGTCTCAGCTTGAAAACCTCCAGGGATGGGGAATCCACCACCTCCCTGGGCAGCACATTCCAATGCCTGAGCACTCTCTCTGGAAAAAATCTCTTCCTAATATCCAACCTAAACCTCCTCTGGCAGAGCTTGAGTCTGTGCCCTCTTGTCCTTGTAGTTCTCGGTGTATGAAAGAATTGAGTTTTTTTTCCCCAACCTTAAAAGTACTATGTATCATTTTATATACCTCTGTTTTGGACCTGGTCTTGGAGGGAATAAAGGAAGAGGAGTTCATCACTTTGTAGAAACAGATAAAATAAATATTTTCTGCAGGAAGAATAAATACATTGGACTTGAGTTAAATAATAAACTGTAGTTTGTTTATTACGTACAGATCGTCCCAAACATAGTTTCATCCCTCAGAGATTGCTCTCCCTAGCCTAGCCTAGTTTAGTTTATTATTTCTGCCTTTTGCTCCCTTGCCATTAAAGTCCCTGCTGGTTTGACTGGAGTCTTGCTAACACATTTTTTGAGGTTTTATGGGGTTGGAGTTAAATTTGTCTCTGTAATAACATATACCTCTGCCTGTGTGCACCTGTGCACAGACATGTGAGTATGATGTGCATTTGGAAGGACAACAACTCCTGTTAGAGTGCTGACAGAGGAAAGGAAAAGAGGCTTATTCCAATGAAAAATAACTGTTCAAAATAAACAACCTGAAAAAGGTTAAGTACTGAAAAACTAGCTGAGATGCTAAGTGAATGTCCCTAGTTCTTAAATCCATGAGCTCTTGCTGGGCCAGAAAGTTGTTTTCTTTCTTGAGGGCCTGAGGGATGCAGTTTACAGTGCAGCTCTTACATAAGTGATGCAGCTAGGACAACTTGTGTACTTCAACCAGGAAGAAGAAAACAATAGTGAAATACACACTGAGCATAAATGTGTTTCCTGGTATTTCGTGTGGTTTCTTTGTACTTTTATCAGCTGTTTTTTAAAATCCATCCAATATCTCTCAAGATAACACAATCTTTGCCCTTTTTACTGTGCAATCTGGGGAAGTTAATCTTCTGCCACTTTACCTCCACCTTGTCAAATGTTCTTTTGTCTCAGTTGTACTGAAAGTTTATTCCTGGTTTAGGTGACTCTGAAACTTAACAGTGGAGTTTCCAAAGGAGAGGGTTGTACTCTGATTTCCTTGCATCTCTCTCAACACTTTACACCTAATAACTGCAGTTTTTCTTGGCTTATTATATTCCTCTCATAGAGGTTTTCAGAGCTGTAGAACTGCAAACTGCCATGAGACTTTGGGATGTGTATAACCTCTGAAACTACCTCTAGTTTTTATGGTTAGGTGTATATTTCTAACAGGCACAGGTTGTTGGGAGCAGAGCTGGATAAATGACTTCAGCAGTCAACACTAACCTATATCCTCTGGAGAAACTCTTCAAGGCACAGGATGTAGCTGCATATCAGTCCTAATGCCAAGTGCTAACACACTGAAATGTGTTTGTACTCTGCATAATACTCTCAAATTTCCTGCCTCAGCCACTGAAAATGTCCATGTTTGCTGTGTTAACCACCACAGAAGCTGGTTGTCTACTAGAATCCTAATCTCTGGTCATCTGACCATTTCAAAATCCCAGTCTGTTTTCATTACAGCTTGGATTTTATTGTTGTGTTCCACAGGTTAGGGTGTCCTGGGTTTACATTGCCGGAATATAAGCCAACGCCAGTAGAAGGAGGAGCTTCAAAATCCCTCTTTTTTCCAGATGAAGCCATCAATAAACATCCTAGATTTAGGTAAGAGTATTTGGGGAGTGTGAGTTTTTATCTGTGCATAAATATTGTAGACATACCTGCAAATTCTTTGTTACTGGAACAGAGAGCACTGAGGTTAGTTCCTGCAGATATAACATGGACAGAAATGGTGCCATGACATGTGTTTTCTGTCAGTGATTTAAGAAAATAAACTGTTAAGTTCAAGTAGCTTTATATAATAGTTCATGCTATTATGGGGCACAAGGTGTTGCTTATGCCACTTCAGAATTGTTTCCAGTTTGAAATCCCATGGCTAAATGCTTCCATCACAGTTAATCCAACCTTTGCTTAGGTGTGTAACAGCAACACCTCAGTATGCTCAGTAGTTACTCTGAAATGGACCACTGTGTGTTTATTTAAAAATACCTTTCAACCTGCCCTGGCATTCTTCTGGTCTGTGGCCTTCTGATTCTTCTATCAGCATAGTACTGTGAAGTCCATCAAAATAAGACTCTACTGATGAAAAATTCAGTGTTATATCTGTTACAACCTATCTTAACTAGGCAAAGAAGCATCCTGAAGGAAAATGCTCAAAATAAATAGGAAGTTGGCAGTCTGCAACCCTGAGAGTTGCTGAGAAACTAACTGCAAAAGCATTAGCATGAAGAGAAAACTTGAGATAATTGAACAAACCTTCTCTTGTTGTAGTACACTGACCAGAAACATTCGGCACCGAAGAGGAGAGAAGGTTGTGATAAATGTACCAAGTGAGTAAATTCAGCCTGTCTTTATTTTTCCAAATAATTGCTCAGTCTCGTGCTGTGAGTTACTGAGTTCCTGTATTTTCCACACAGTATTTAAAGATAAGAACACACCGTCACCATTTATTGAGACGTTTCCTAATGATGATGGAGAAGCAGCAAAGGCAGCAAAGCCTGACTATATATACATGGATGCTATGGGCTTTGGAATGGGAAACTGTTGTCTCCAGGTAAAATGCTCTCAAGATGTTACTGCATGTTGTCTTCCCTAAATGCTTCCCTTTTCAAGACCTGCCTTATGTCTACTCTCTTAATTCAACTGATGCGTTTTCTGAGTGGCAGAATGGGAAATGAAAGAACAATTGTAGTGTTGTACCTCGTAATCTGGTCTTAAAATCCAGGTATATTGGGTTTGTGTGGCCAGGTTTTGGTAGCAGAGAGGCTAGAAGTTGCTGGAAGCTTCTCCCATGTCCAACAGAACCAATGCCAGCTGATTTCAAGACAGAGCCACTACCAGCCAAGGCCCTCAGGGGTGGTGGTAGCACCTCCGGGATAATATATTTAAGGAGGGAAAAAAATGCATAATGACACTGCAGCCAGAGTAGGAGTGAGAATATGTGAGAGTGACAACTCTGCAGACACCAAGGCCAGCAAAGGAGGAGGGGGAGGAGGTGCTGCAGGCACTGGAACAGAGATCCCCTGGAGCCTGTGGTGAAGACCACAGTGAGGCAGGAGGTTGGCAGTGGAGCAGATATGGACCTGCAGCCTCCAGAAGATCTCACCCTGGAGCAGATGGATGCCCAAAGGAGGCTGTGACCCCATGGAAGCTCATGCTGGAGCAGTCTGTTCCTGAAGGACTGCACCCCATGGAGGGACCCAGGCTGGAACAGCTCACAAAGGATAGCCCATGGGAAGGTTTGTCATGGTTTAAAGCCAGCCAGCAAATAAATACCACACATGCATACATCCCTGTGGGTGTGGGATGGAGAGGAGAATCAGAGGTGAAACTCGTGGGTTGAGATAAAAACAGCTTAATAATGGAAATAAAGTAAAATATAGTAATAATAGTAATGGAGATGAGGGAGAAGGTAATAAAAGCCAAGAAAAAAAGTGATGCACAGTGGTACAGTTGCTCACTGCTTGCTGACTGTCCCTGAGCAGTGATCAGCCCCTCCCAACCAATTCCCCCCAGTTTATATACTGGGCATGATGCCATGTGGTTTGGAATTATCCCTTTGGCCAGGTCAGTCAGCTGTCCCAGGTGTGCTCCCTCCCAGCTCCTTGTGCACCTGCTTGCTGGCAGAGCATGGGACACTGAAGAACCCTTGATTTAGAGCTCTGCTCAGCAACAACTGAAACATCAGTGTGTTACCAACACTATTCTCATACTGAATCCAAACCACAGCACTGTACCAGCCACTAGGAGCAAAACTATCCCAGCTGAAGGTAGGACAAGGAAGCATGTTGGAGCAGCCAGTGGAGGACTGTCCCATGGGAGGGACCCACACTGGAACAGGGGAAGGCTGTGAGGAGTCATCCCCCCGAGGAGAAAGGAGCAGCAGAGGTGATTTTTGACTAGATGATTTGTAAGGTCCATTCCAACCCCTAAAATGCTCTGATTCTGTGTGTGATGGAACCGACCACAGCCCTTAGTCCCTGTCCCCCTGTGCTGTTGGGAGGGGAGGAGGGAGAGAATTTGGGAGTGAAGTTGAGCCTGGGAAGAAGGGAGGGCTGGGGGAAAGGTGTTTTCAGGTTTGGTTTTTATTTCTGATTATTCTACTCTGATTTGGCTGGTAATAAATTCAGTTAGTTTCTCCAAGTTAAGCCTGTGATGGTAACTGGTGAGTGATCTCTCCCTGCCCTTCTCTCAATCCATGAGGCTTTTCCCTTCCCTGTCCAGCTGAGGAGGGAAGTGACAGAGCAGCTTTGGTGGGCACCTGGCATTCAGCCCAGGTCAGCCCAACACTCCAGGTTTATTTGCTTGCATTCTATTTATTTTCTGCTAATATTCCAATGTAATTGGATGACTTACTTAAGGGCTTTCTTGGACTGGTCACACTACGTTTGATCCACCACCTGCTCCTGGAACTCCAGCACTTTTCAAGTGTGAAAGATCATCTTCCACTGTGGTCATCTTTCAGGCATGACCACAGGACGCTGTGGAGGTGGAAACTGAGCTGTCTTGTAGAAATGTGAGGGATTTTGTGGTCATTTATTGTTGGTGTTTTCCCTTATCTGCATTCTTAGCACAGTCAAAGCAGGGAGTGCCAAGAGGTCATGGGAATATTTTCATAAAAAGTAGTTTTCTGCTTTTGTATCACTTGATTTTATTTACAAACATCAGGAACTCCTGTATAAAGTTTCTCCTTAAATATTTTTATCTGTCTGCTAGGGAGTTGTCTTCTCACTGCTTGTACCATGAGCCTACCAAATCCACATCTTCTGTACCTGTGTGCTGGGAGACATTCATGGATCTGTTTTCTCCTATTAACACATGTCCACCTTTGATTATTTTCATTCTTTTTCCTGAGTTACTTCTGTCTTAGAGTATTTTCCCTTTAAATCCAGCTGCTGTATCTTGGGAGTGCTTGAACTCTTTCCATTTGTTTGTTTTCAGTGTTTCTCTGTCACAGTAACCTGATGCTGGAGGTGATGCCTTAGATAGTTGGGATGTATTTGACTGGTGGTAAAATATGCCTGTTGTCAGCACTGTTTTGGGAGCAGAGCTACGATGAGGCTAGTGATAAGTCTCTAGGAGATTAAAGGAAATTCTCCAGGATCATCTTGTTTTATAGCAGTGGCAGAAACAACCACATTAAAAAAGCACTTCCCTTTGAGACTGAGAAACTGCAAAAGCTGAATAAATAAAAGTCCTTGACAGCTGCTAAGTATGGTTAGGGTAAACTAAAGAGAATCTGTTGAAGTAGCAAAGTGTACATAATACTGTGTGGTTTTACAAGGTGTTCAGTTTGGTATGGTCTATATATGGACCATCTCTTTCTCTTAAGACCAATAAGTGGTGGCTGCCCCAACCATGGTGGTGTTCAAGGCCAGGCAGGATGAGCCTTGAGCAACCTGCTCTGGTGGGAGGTGTCCCTGCCCAGGGCAGGGGTTGGGGCTGGATGATCTCTAAGGTCCATTCCAACCCCTGAATTCTATGATTCTGTGAAAAGAAATCCAGTCATAGAATTCAGTCACTGTATGAATGTTACATTCCTTTTTTAAGGACTACTATTTTACTAGTCCCCATTCTTGTAACAAGTGTCCAGCTTCAAATTTGGTAGTGCTGTTCTCATCAAAGGAGAATGAAAACAACTCTGGCAGCTGCTTCTGTATCAACTGATAATTCCTCTTAACTGACCAGAAGAAAACATGAATTCCCCACCTATTTTCTGTGAGGTAGTTGGCAGTGTTCATACTTCTCTTGTGCTTTGAGAGTGGGTTTATTGTTTTGTTTTTGTTTTCTTTCTGGGTTTTTTATGGCTGTGCACCAAGCTGCAACTCGGTTTGATGTATTTCCAAGGTTAAAAATACTGTCCTGATGATAAGCTTGGCTGGGCCAGGCTGCACCAGCAGTGGGGTGGGAGGTGCTGCCCCTGTGGGGCCTGCAGCTCTCCCCTGGAGAACACAGCCATGTCCTTTTCCTTTGGAATGGGATGTTTGCCTAGTCTCTGTGTCGAATCTCAAATTTAATGTGGTTTGGAATAGGTATAAAAGCAAAGAGGAGAGTGATATCAGTGTGTGGGGCAAGAGTAGGTGTCCTGTCAACCCACCCTCACTCCAAGGCTGGTTCCCTAGCTCTGGATGTCCAGAATGAGTGATGAGAAGTCATACTTAGCTGCTTCTCTGCAAGAATCTTCACAGAATAATCAGAGCTGCAAAGGACCCTTGAGGATCATCTCCTGCAACTCCTGCCCTGCACAGACATCCCTGACAGTCACACCCTGTGCTGAGAGCATTGGCCAAACACCTCTGGAGTTATGTTTTCTAATGGCTTCTCTATGGTAGTGCTTCCACAGCATTAATGCCTCCTGCAAGTAACATTTCTTTTCCATCTTTTGCTGTGTCCTGGCCTTTAAAACAGGCAAAGCAGGACCTTTTTGGATTTTTTTTTGTATAAAAGTTACAGTAGACACAAAGATATTTTTTTTCAGTTTTGCTGGATCAAAGGTGTCTCAAAATATTCCTTCAAACAGGATTGGCATCACATAAAACAAATGTTAGCTCTACCACAGAGTCTGACTGTTGTTCTAAGTAGGTAGTTTCCTGGCTTATTTCCTGAAGGTGCATTACTGACCTGTGTGCATTGTAGATGTTAACTCAGTTTTCTTTGATTCTGGCAAATGTTTGTATATTTAGCCTCACCCTGCAAGTGTTAGAGTCTGAAGTCTTTTCAATGGACATGGAAAGGGTGTGGAAAGAAGTTTGTGATATAAATGCTACTGGTAGATGTGTCTAAGGCTTAAGAGGAGGAATCCACATTAAAAAAATCCACCCAAAAATGCAAAATTTTTTAATATTGTGATAATTTTAAATCTAGGAAGGCTGTGGTTGTAGTGTGATTATACAAATTGTGATAGCAACTGTGCTTATTCCAACAGGTAACATTCCAGGCTTGCAGCATTTCTGAAGCAAGGTATCTCTATGATCAGCTAGCCACAATTTGTCCCATTGTGGTAAGTAATGGACATCTAGCAGATGAACTCTTCCATAGTGGGAAAAGCTACTGCATATAAAGTTAAAAAAAAAGAATTATAAATTACAAGCTCCCAAATTTGGTGCTCTGGGAGAAGTGTCAGCCTCTTTCTAGGTCATCACATGAGTTGTGTTGTGCAAGTGACACCACAAAACTGATGATGTCTGTTCCTTCTCGGCCCTCATGTCTTCCTTCTCCTCTTCTCCCCTTCCCACATGCACAAGACTCTTGCTGAACAGCTCTGGAGATACATTTGAGGCTGGGTTTTGTGGAAACAAGGCAAATTCACTCCTTAAAACGGCTTTTAATTCTTCAGCTCTGGTCTGACATTACCGAAGGTTTCACCTTAAGCCTCTCTGTCCCTTTTGTAAGCATGTGGTCATAAACAGCTGTTAGAAAAACCAAGTATCAGTGTGGTCTGGATGATGAGCAGGTCCTGCCCTGAGTGAGGTATGTTCCAGCCGTGTTGCTAAGGAGCTTGGCCGAGCAAAACTGAAGTGAAATGATGGCCAGGGAAACCTGTGAAGTTTGGAAGTGTGCTGGCAGAATAATTGCTGGTTTGTCACCAAATTGCTTCCACCTGTATCCCCTTTGTGTTCCTTAAATGCCAATCTGTAGAGGGAAAACACCTGGAGAGCATCAGGTGCCACTTCAGTAGGGCTAACCTTTCACCCAGGTGTTTTCTGGAGGTAGCAGTTGAGAGATTCCTGGTTTTCTGGGCTGTGGTTTTGCTTTTGGTTCCTTGCCTGCCCTCTGTTCTGACATCAGGCTGTTTTCTTTCAGATGGCATTGAGTGCTGCCTCTCCATTCTACAGAGGTTACGTGTCTGACATCGACTGTCGCTGGGGAGTGATCTCGGCGTCCGTAGACGATCGAACGCGAGAAGAGAGGGGGCTGGAGGTAAGGAGGCTTAGGTACTACATGTCTGGGGTTTTGCAGGCAAAAAAAAAGTTAAATCTCCTTTAGTATCAAATTCTGCTTGTCCTCATCAGAGTCCCTAAGGAGGGAGCGTGGTGGTCTTGGTGGTGAATAGAGGAGAGGTGGTATCAACACTCATCTCAGTTGTACAGTTTGCAGTAGCAAATATATACTGTTAGTTAGGTATGGCCTCCCAGTAGAACTCCACTCAGTCCTCCACAGCTTGCTGGAAAGGATCCCCTGGGATGCAACTTTCCAGTCCAAAAGGCAAAAATTGCCCTGGGTTGAATAGCAGGTGCTGCTGGGTAATCCCATAGTATAAACTAGGACTGTGTGAAGAGAACCAGGTGTCAGAACTGGAACTTGAACAGTTTCTCTAAGCAGGAATTGGCACTTGAAAATTACATAAAATAAAACTAATTTAAAAATCTACTTGAAATATTTCCTGAAGTCCCCATTCCAAGAGCATCTCTAGCATAGTGCACATAGTGCAAATATGTTGGTATGTGTTGCAATAGGTATAATAATAATTATAATAATGCTTTCCAGGTACTTGGGGTGATGGTATATTGCATCAGGAAAACGTTTCCACTGCTAGAGAATGTTAGTCAATGTGTGATGACTGGTTTTTGCTCAAACATCTGCAGACAAAATAGTTGTAATTCCAGGGTCGCTTTCTATTGAGCCTGTTTAGTGCTTTTTCATAACTTGAGGCTGTAGGGTTTTTTAAACAGGATAATAATTCTCACATAAGTGTCATTTAGTGAGCAAAAACTTAGGTAACATTGTTAACAAGCTGTTAAAATATTGTATTCTTAAATTATATAGCCACTGAAGAACAACCATTATAGAATCAGTAAATCCAGATATGATTCCATAGACAGTTATCTATCTGAATGTGGTGAGAAATACAATGACATTGATTTGACAATAGACAAAGATATCTACGAGCACCTAATAAAGGAAGGTAAGTGTTTGCTTCATTCTGAGCAGGTTAAGAATGATGTTTGCAGTGTGTGGGGATATTTTATGTTGTTGTGCTTGTTTGTTATGATCATTGTGCAGCTCCTCAGGGTGACTCTTGCTCAGGAAGGATCTGTGTAGTGTGGTCTGGAGAGGTTTTCTTTGAAAGAAGTACTCATTTGTAACAGAGACTGTGCCTAATGCATCAAACTGAGCTTCTCAGGCTGGAGTGAATGCCTTGTCCATATGGAGAGAGCAGAACTGCTGTAGGAAACAGGGCACAGAGTGCATCACTAAACAGGAACCATGGCAGCCACATCAATGCTCAGCTGCCATTTCCAAACAAGAACCTGTTTTGGTTTGTTTTTCCTCTCTTTAATCATTTCCTTCCTTCCTGAAGTCAGCATTTAAACTTGAACAGGATGTGGTGGGTTGAGGTAGCATTGCAGAGTTGGATGTTTTCAGTCTTGTTAAAAAAACTCCAGTAATTTCTTAGAGCCTGTTTTGATCTGTGTGAATATGTTTGTTTGAATTTTCATTTTGTAGGTATTGACCACCTTTTGGCACAGCATATTGCACACTTGTTCATTCGAGACCCATTGACTTTGTTTGAGGAGAAAATACATCTAGATGATGCAAATGAATCCGACCACTTTGAGGTTATGTCTGATTTAGAGGGATTTAATCAATACCTAAAGTTGCTTTTCTTTATCATACTGCTTAATGGGAGTTTGGCTGTATCAGCTAAGAACTTTTGCATTCATTTTTCACTTAGCACTTCTTAGCAGTTTAAAGCACATTTATTTTTTGTTGTTTTATCTTTTATTTAGAAGGTGATGGTTCATAATTTAAACCAAGTAGAGTTTGAAGAGCCTCAACTATAGCTATGTATATAAGTGTCAAGGGGAACTGTTTATTTTTATGACTTCCTAAAAACTGTTCTGCATTATATTTATGGAGAACTGTCTCTCTTATACAGCTTTATGAGATAATGGTTATGGTGATATTAGGTTGGTTTAGTTTGGGATGCATCTAGACAAAAAGCTCAATAGAATCAGGATTTTTAGGGGTTGGAATGGAGCTTAGGGATGATCTAGTCCCAAGCCCTGCCCTGGGCAGGGACACCTCCCACCAGAGCAGGTTGCTCAAGGCTCATCCAACCTGGCTGTGAACACTGCCAGGGTTGGGGCAGCCACAGCCTCCCTGGGCACCCTGGACAGGGTCTCACCACCAGAACAGGGAAAAAAAATCTTCCTAATATCTAGGCTAAATTTCTCCTCTTTCAATTTGCACCTATTGCCCCTTGTCCTGTCCCTGCAGCTCCTAACACAGATCCCTCTGCAGCTTCCCTGGAGCCCCTTCAGCTCCTGGAAGGTGCTCTGAGGTCTCCACTCAATCCCATAACAATCCCCTGGGATCTTGCACATAATCCTCAACCAGAACAGCATGAGAAAGTCTAACATGTTTGCTCCACCTATCTGTGGGTTTTAGAAAGTCCTGCCACTCACTTTGGAAGCACTTCTCTAACTCTAACGGGCTGTTCCAAGGAAAACATTAGGACTCTAGTTATCTACTTGTTTTCCTTTGATTGTATTGAGATTGTGACAGATTATTTCCTGTGCTTTGCAGAATATTCAGTCTACAAACTGGCAGACAATGAGGTTTAAGCCACCACCTCCAAACTCAGATATTGGATGGAGAGTGGAATTCAGACCCATGGAGGTAAGGAGAGGACATCAGTATGAACCAGAGCACATTTTCCTTGAAGTGGAAAAGTACCAGGCATTCTGCCATCCTGTATCAAACTCCTGTTACTTGTGCTGTGCTTTCCTGCTCTGAATTGCTGGACACAAGTGAAGTGGACAGCAGTGTTTAATCAGATAGGGACTGTGGGAATTTAACTGACAGGAGAATCCACTGCAGCACAGCAGGGCATGCTAATGGATCTGGGGTGATGGGGAAAGGAATTAGGCTTGTATTAAAGCAACACTAAACAAAGCCCCATTTAGCCTCTAGAGACTGTATTTCTGCAGTACATTTCCTGGTGCTGAACAATTCCACTGTCCCTGTTTTGTTTTCCACGAGTGCTTTTATTCTGTTTCTAAGCTCCCTCTGAATTTAATCCCTTTAGAGGGGAAATGTCAAAGCTGCTATGCATCTGTGATTAGACAGCCTGAAGGTACAGGTTGTTAGTCCTTTGAGACACAACTGTGTCTTTGCATCAGGTTGCAGGCTTGGGTTTGTTGAAGCATTTGTATGCACTGTGCATTTGAGGTCTGTCATGGACACTTAGTCAAAAAAAACTGTTTTGAACTGTCTTCAATATTTGTCTACCTGCAGGAGTGTGTTCCCACTCAAATAATGGAATCTCTAATCCTTTCCTGTCTAGGTGCAGTTAACAGACTTTGAAAACTCAGCATATGTTGTGTTTGTGGTATTGCTAACCAGAGTGATTCTGTCCTATAAACTGGATTTTCTCATTCCTTTGTCCAAGGTAGGTGTGAAACAGCAGATCTCTCAGAGCTGAATGCAGTGTATTGGCATCAAGTCTGATTTTTACTCTCTTCAAGCTAGGAAATAATGTTTATGCACTTACAGAACAGTCATTTTTGTCTTTCAATTAGTTTTCATAGGTACCAGTACTTTGAATCAATTTCAACTCTGTGGTATTAAACAAATATTTAACTGCTGCCACATGGAATTAAACTTAAATACTGTAGGAGTTTGTGTGGTGCCTAACAGTGTCTGACAACTGCAGAAATGCTGAGAAATAGCAATGTCACAAGGCAGTTTGGAGGCTGGGAAAGGGCATGTTTCCAGCATTTTACATGCAGGGAAAAATAACTTGTGGAGGAAGGTCAAAATAGAAACTGTAGATATTTATTTTAACATGATTGTTGCCTGTGTCTCATGCTCTTGCTCTGTTTTGTTTATATCTGGTGGAGAGGAGTTCAGCATGCTTAGTATTTGAGTGGAAACAAATCTTGCTGATTCTGGTCACCACTGTGACTTATGTTTACACAGAACAGCTATGAAAAACCTCCTTTTTCCTTTCACTTGTCCTCACAATTATTGAACTCTGTTGTGTCAAACTGTCCTTGTGCCTCGTTCTGAGGCACTTGACCAACAATAAAAGTCTTTTCAGGTGGATATTCCTGCAATGTTATAGGTAACTTTAAAAAAGGTCTTGCAGTGCAGAAATCTTTTGGGGCTGGAAACTCCTGCCAGTGTTGGCTGCAGCATAGCCATAGTGTCCTGTGGTTTTTTGTACTGGAGAAAAACACTAAAGTGGTAAATTTACATTAACTGTGCCATATATTTGATATGACTTCTAAAAGGAGGTGTCAGGCAGTTCAGACTTCATAAATAATGCAACGATTTAGCACTTAGATATTTACACTGTTATTTGGAGTGTCTGAAAAAGCTACAAGTAAAGAGGGAAAAGCAGATTAGGTGCTGAAAGAACCTGAGCAAGGGCTAGGGGGATGAGGGGCATCAAACTGCAAGAGCTTGCCAAGCAATTTGGCAGGTAATGCAGCACAGGATTGCACAACCATGGGTAAGCCTTCTCTTTCAAGTGAAATAAAAGGGGGCTGTGGGGCTAATCTCCCACTAATCTTCACTGTCGGATTGAATGTGGTGGAACACTCGTCAGCTGGGCCTGGAGTCCTTTCCAAACAGCCTGGGGTGGAAATAGGTTTCATAATAGAACAGGTGAAAACAGGCTTTTGGAAACAAAGCTTTGGAAGGCAGGAAGTAAGTGAAGATTTTTGCATTGCCCTTAATTAAAGGTCAGAGAGAGAATTCAGCAAATTGTAGAGGTCTAGAGGGAATAGTCATGAGATGAGACAGGGGAGAGTCAGGTTAGGTGCTGGGGAAAAATGTTTTCCCTGTGAGGGTGTTCAGGCACTGGGATATTGCTCAAGGAGGTGATGGAGTCACCATCCCTGGAGGTGTTTCAGAGATGTCTGGATCTGATGCTGGAGGATCTGGTTTAGGGCTTGCAGCAGTGACAGGTTAATGGTTGGACTTGATTATCTTAGAACTCTCCTCCAACCTTGATGGTTCTATGAGTCTATGAAATAATAAGAAACATAATAGATGTTTCAACTTATGAAACCACAATGTGAAAGCTTGGGCGAATCCTACTCTTCTAAAATCTCCAAAATTCTTCTTTTGCCAGGTGGATGAAAACATGAAGGTGGCCCAGAAAAGAGATGCTGTCCGACAGGGCATGTTTTATTTCCGGAAAGATATATGCAAAGGTATCACAGCAAACAATCTGCCTAACAGTGTTGTGGGTGCTCAGTGCCTCTCCTGCCTTCTAACCATTTCTTCCTTTCCATTGTCCCCTCTGAAGGTGGAAATGCTGTTGTGGATGGCTGTGGCTCAGCACAGAATGGGACAGGCACTGACACAGAGGAGTACACCCTAATGAGCATTGATACCATCATCAACGGGAAGGTCATAGCCTCTCCTGCCTGGAACAGGCTCTGTGCTGCCCTCCCAGAAACCAGACTGGGTGTGCTTGATGCTGATTTTCTTCTCTTACACAGGAAGGAGTCTTCCCTGGTTTGATCCCAATTTTGAATTCCTATCTTGAAAACATGGAAGTGGATGTGGACACAAGGTGCACCATCCTAAACTACCTGAAGCTAATAAAGAAGAGAGCATCTGGTATGTTTGACATTTTTTAACACATTTCCTACTTTCACTTAGGTAAAACTGATGGCAGTTGAATCATAAGAGCCAAGGACTGAAGTGTGTGTTCTCTGGCTTACATCTACTCCTGTCTAAATTTGATTATTAATGTTTGGTGATCCATTCTAGAACTTAACTGACACAGCCACAATTAGAGTTTAGAGAGTAGTATATCTCCAATCCAAGATCTCTCTTCAGCACAACATAACCCACTTTGTAGTAGTTTGCACCCAATCCAAGATCTCTCTTCAGCACAACTTAACCCACTTTGTTGTAGTTTGCATGTAGACTAATTCACTTTGCCCTGTAACCTGAGTGTTGTAGCAGTATCTGAGGCTGGTGTGGTGACCTGCCTGGTGTTACCAGTGTGTTCTTGGGCATTCTTAAGTCTGAACTCAGGTGTGATAGAGCATAGGACATGGGCTTTACCTCCCTGATAAGAAAGCCCTTCTATAAGTAGCAAAACTCCTCCAAAGCAGAGCAAACTAGGCTCCTCTGCTGTCTTTCCCCTCTTAGGGTGTTTTCTAAGAGAGGTGGTACAATCACTCTGTATGTTCCTTGTTAAAATGCAGCAGTATAATGAACAAAAGTTGCAGGCTGGACGTGAATTCAGAACTGGGCACACAGCACAGTCTGCAGCAGCTTTGTCTTTTCCTGTGCCCATCCCTTGTATACCTGCCCTGCTGTAAATTTAGCTAGATGGTTAATTTCAGTCTCTTAAGTCAAGACGTTTCTTTTTTCTCTCCCTCAATTTTAAACAAAAATATTGCATTCCTTTTTAACTCCTGACAATTGCTGTAGAAGCAGGTGTTTCCCTCCAAAAACCAACTTTGCTGCCTGTTGCAAAGTTGCAAGTCATTGCAAAACTCAGGACATGTATTTACACAGACCTAAAAGGTGTGAGAGTAAGGTAGGTAAGAGTCTAGGGCTTATAGTTTAGCTCTGATGAACTGAAATGATTTTCAGTGATGCTCTTAAGAACCAGAGTTGACAGAATGAAAAGCACTAGGTATTAGAATCATAGAATCAACCAGGTTGGAAGAGACCTCCAAGATCATCCAGTCCAACCCTCCCGTGGTCACTAGCCCATGGCACTAAGTGCCACATCCAGTCTCAGCTTGAAAACCTCCAGGGATGGGGAATCCACCACCTCCCTGGGCAGCACATTCCAATGCCTGAGCACTCTCTCTGCAAAAAATCTCTTCCTAATCTCCAACCTAACCCTCCCCTGGCAGAGCTTGAGTCTGTGCCCTCTTGTCCTGCTGCTGGTTGCCTGGGAGAAGAGACCAGCCCCCACCTGACTCCAACCTCCTGTCAGGGAGTTGCAGAGGGTGAGAAGGTCTCCCCTGAGCCTCCTCTTCTCCAGGCTGAACACCCCCAGCTCCCTCAGCCTCTCCTCATGCCACTTGTGCTCCAGTCCCTTCCCCAGCCTCGTTGCTCTGGTCTGGCCCTGCTCCAGCCCCTCAATGTCCCTCCTGAGCTGAGGGGCCGGAACGGAGCACAGGATTCAAGGTGTGGCCTCACCAGCACCGAGTGCAGGGACATAATGTTACTGTGCCTTGATGTTTCTCAGCTGTAAGCTTTGGATTATTCCAGTTAACACTCAATCTTCAATGTTCCTGGTCTGTCTAGCAGGAGTCATGTCCACAAGAAGTGGCTGTTGCTCAGATTTCTCTCTTCAGATGGTGACCACAGCACTCCTGAGTTAAACAATGACTCCTTAGCTGTCACCTTGCCCTGACATCATTCACCTGTGCTCAGTCCCATCTTCTCACAGCTCAGCTCGGTGTTGCTGCCTTAGTGTAGCTGCTGTGTGACTGTCACCTCTCAGACTACAGATTTGCAGCTGCTGAGCACCACCAGATGTTAATTGAAGCATTACTGAGGCAGCAGAATGGAGCAATCCTTGTCCTGGTGTGCTTTCCTGGTCCCCAGTGTGGAATTTTTCGGGTGACACTGGGGCTTTAATCACAGAGCTTGAAGCTCATTCACAAATGTGATTTCCATGATCTTTGCCTTCCCCTTCTTGAAGCAGCTACACTTTTTGTCCCCATAAAGTCTTACAATAAGAAATGCCACAGTTCTATTACATACTCTTTGAAAACTCTAATCCCTGTAGCTTTGCATGCTTAAATGCTCTTCCCAGTTATTCCATGATACATCCTCTAGTCCCTGTGTTGGAGGATCATGTCTTTCTACTCACTTCTCATAATGATGCAAACTTCTCCATTGTACTGTTGACTCTGAACTCACAATTCCCCTTGTCTTGTCTCTCCTTGCTTGGAAGTCTTTTGCCAGCCTGTGATGCCTTTTTCCAGGACACTCTTAGGGAGCTGCATGCTTTGAGCACAGAGAAGGTGCTGCAGGTTTGGCGAGGATGGGGAGTGACTGTGCTGCCTGACCACTAGGTGTCTGTGTTGGTGTGAGCCACACTGCTCTGTCTCCTGCTCTGACAGCCCAGAAACGTGTCCCTTTACGCTTCACTCATCTGGCCCCACTGATTTTCTTGCAGGCTCACGACTAGGGTATTTCTGAACAGTCTTGGATGCTCTTTACTTCTTACTTGTGTGTTTCTCTATGCGACTAGGGTATTTCTGAACAGTCTTGGGTGCTCTTAACTTCTTATTTGTGTGTTTCTCCATACTTTTCCTAACTTGATTCCTCTTGCTTTTTGTAACATTCTTAAAGCAAAGAGCCTTTGACTCTCCACTCTCCAGGGGGAGCTGATGTTTCAGTAGCTAGCCATGAAAGGCTTTTTGAGCATCCCATCATGGAACTGTTGGAGCAAGTGCAGAGAAGACTACGAAGTTGCTCAGAGCACTGGAGCATCTCCCTGTGAGGACAGGCTGAGGGAGTTGGGGCTGTTCAGCCTGGAAAAGAGAAGGTTGTGTGGAGACCTCAGAGCACCTTCCAGGAGCTGAAGGGGCTCCAGGGAAGCTGCAGAGGGATCTGTGTTAGGAGCTGCAGGGACAGGACAAGGGGCAATGGACACAAATTGAAGGAGGGGAAATTTAGGTTAGATATTAGGAAAAAGTGTTTCCCTGTGAGGATCTGGATCTGGCACTGGAGGATCTGGTTTAGGGGTTGCAGCAGTGACAGGTTAATGATTGGACTCAATGATCTTAGAGCTCTCCTCCCACCTTGATGATTGTGTGGTTGCAACATCTGAAGGTTGGATGATCACACCAGCTCAGTGGCTTTTAGACCATCAGCAACGTGTCTCTGCAGTTTAGCCATGTTTGGACCCAAACAAAGACTACAGGAATGTGTTTCTCATGACAGCATGGGCTGTCCATGCATTGTATGCCTTATGCACAGAACTCCAGGTGTTCCAAACTCTGAAATTTGCCTTCCCCTTGCCCACAGGAGAACTGATGACAGTCGCACGGTGGATGAGGGAGTTCATTGCTCAGCACCCAGCCTACAAGCAAGACAGTGTGATCACTGATGAAATCAACTACAGCCTTATCTGGAGGTGCAACCAAATTGCACAAGGCCAGGCAGAGTGTCCTGAACTCTTGGGGGCAGGATTTAACAAGAAACAAAGTGGAAACAAAACTGACTCTTTGTAATGAGTGAATGCTTCTTAAATCATAAAAAGCTGAAGCCTTTTAGCAAAGCACTAGCAAAGATACTGTGAATCTGGTACAGTTTCATGGTGTGAAGACCAAAACAGGGATACTGCACTATAAAATGGGCCAATCTGCCTAAATATTCATTTTAAGGCATCCTAAAATAGGCATATTCTTATTGTTAAGGTTTATACAATATACATGTAAATAGTAAACTATTTTTATGATTAACATCAATGTATTTTAATAACATTGTAACTAAAGTTATTGTGAATTAGCTTGTACCTTTTTTATGCTTATCCTAGAAAGGAAAAACAAAAATCGTCCTGAACAGCTTTGTAAATGTAATGGTACTTGTATATTTTATGCATTCCAGTTACTGAATGTTTACTGTAATTTTTTTTTAACCTGGAATGTGCTAAGTCATTTACCTTATTGTGTAAGAAAAAAAATTCTGCTGGACCTACCTGAATCGCACATACTTCTTCCTTCCCTTAGGGTTTTGAAAGTCTGCAAGGACAGCTCAGTGCATGTGCATCCCTGTTGTTAAACTTTGCAGCAGTTTCTCAGCTGCCACAGGACCTGCAAGCTGTGCAGCTCAGAGGAGCAGCTGTCTGCATTCAGGTGCTGCAAGTCAGGCTGTGTCTGCAGGTGCAGTTCAGTTCCCCTCTGAAACAGATCTGTGTGCTCAGAAATCTGTCCAGGGGTTTAACAAAACAAGGAGCAATGGGAGATGTGGTGCAAGAGATGTGAGCTGAGCATAAAAGTCTCTTTGCCAAGAACCCAGAGACATCCTCTTTGCTCCTCAGCACTCCTTTGCTCTTCCTCCCACTTTGCTGCTGCTCCCACAGTCAACAGTGACTGCAGCACAAAACCAAACTCTTCTGCCTTCCCTAAAGGTTGAGTTTCTCCTCTGTCACTCATTATTATAAATACTTTGGTCAGCATGTTGATTTCCTCTAAGGTACTTGATGTAGGTAGCTGAGGCACCTACATAGCTGTAGTTGTGGACAACTTAATCCCCTCTAGAAAATAGCTATAAAGAGAAATTGCACTAATCCTTTGAATTGGGAGCTGGTGCTGGGAGTGACTGTAAAGTATTTAAAATTTAGCCATCGCAACTGTAAATAAAACAAACTTAAGGGGCCTTTTTGATTTAGCTTCTGAACTGACTTCTAGGAGTGAATTTCATTCTGGGTGGGTGATGCAAAACTTCATGCAAGCCTATATAGATACCTGAGGTGTAATGATTTTTGTCTCAAAGGACTAATGGAGAAACTGCAAGGAAGAGGTGCACTAAGGAAAAGCTTTTATGTACTGAAATTAGACTTTGTTCTGTGCTCACGGGTGTGCTGTAGAGAATAAAAAGGATGCTCTTTTCCTGCAGTGGTGAATTTGTTTTAATCCAGATGTAGGCACATGCTGATTTAGTTTCTGTAATAAGAAAATAAAAAATAAAGTTTGCAGTATGTGTTGGTCGCTTGCATGACTTGAACTCACATTTTCAAGTTCAAAAAAAACCAGGAGGAGTCGTGTACTTGGCCAGTACAACTCATCCAAGGCTCACTTTGTTCACAGTGCATCTTCAGGACTAAGGGCAAATGCTCTGCCACCCCCTGTGCCAGAGAAGTCCTTGCCATTGTCAAGGTAGCATCTGCCTGATTGCACAGCATGAGCTGCTCTGCTTGGAAGACCCCTAAAAATAGTCACAAGGCTTTCCTGCTGCTACTGCACCAATACACATCCTCCTTCCCTTTCAGGTGCTATTAAATCACCCTCTGGCCTAGTAGGTGTCCTCTAAGCAAGAGAACATTTTGCTGTGATGCCCTGAAACCTCTGCCTGTAAGCTCCTCCTCGTGACTTCTTGTGTGGTGCTTTTTAAGAAGGGATGAAAGAGATCAAACACAGAGCTGCTGCTTGTTTGTTGAGACACCCATGGGTGCAAGTTCACTGGAGGAAGAGTTAAGGTATGTGCTCCAGCCTGTGCTTTATGGTGTGGCTCTCCCAGGGCAAACTAGAGTTGCTGCTGCCACTAGTTCTGAGTATGTGTCAGAGGTGGCTGTGTGGTATCTGCACCCACCCTGAGGTGGAGAAGCAAACCCTAGACCAAGCCTGGAGCTCTGTCTGACCTTCTGAAAAGAGCATGAGAAACTCCTTCAGGCTATGAATTCAGGATCTTTGGTCCTGCAATGCTTTCATGGAAATAATGACCTTTCCAACTGTCACATGAGCAAAGGGAGGGGAAGCAGCATCAGGCACCTGAGGTGAATTGTGGTTGATTCCTTGCCCAAAGACCTTAGTAGTGCATGAGTTGTGGCATTTCCTCCAATTGCTCATGTGCTGGCCACAGTTCAACCCCAGTAATTTGCTTCATGCTTTTCCACTCCCTTTTCAGCTAGAAGGTCCTGTTGTGATTTCCAGAGGTCTTGATGCTATAAACTGCTCTGATGCCAGTTGTCTCTTAGAGTCAGACTACTTCAGTCCTAATTCATGGATTGTTTTAGCCATGCTTTTACCATGGCCCAAATCCTTCAAACATGCTCCTTTTGTGCGTGCACAGAGCTCTGCAGGCAGTTTCTTCTCAGAGTGTTGTGGCAAGAGCTTCATTACACTCCTTTGGCCCTGTAAAAGCAGCCTGAGCTCTGTGAAAAGAGCATCACAGCCTGTGGAAGCTGCACTGAAGTGTCTTGAAGAATTCACTCACCTTTTGTTTGCAGTCATTGTGTTTACTATTTTTGCGTGGATTATATTTGGTGTGCTGATGTGGTTTTGCAGCAAGTTTGAGAGACACCTGCTACTTCCCAGGAGCTGTGACAGCTGAGGTTGTTGCAGCTCAGCAACGGCCACAGCCCCAGTGGGGTCAGTGATGCTGTTGTAGCCACAAGTGTGAAGCAGAGCACAGGGGAGGGGAAGGGTAGGGAACAGATCATTTCCTAGTTCTCTCATCCTGCACAGCATCACTTTGAGCAGGAAGATTGGATCATAGAATCATCAAGGTTAGAGGAGACCTCTAAAATCAAGTCCAACCATTAACCTGTCACTGCTGGAACCCTTAAACCCCAAAGCAGATCCTCCAGTGCCACATCAGACACCTCTGAAACACCTCCAGGGATGGTGACTGCACCACCTCCCTGGGCAATATCCCAGTGCTGAACACCACAACAGGGAAAACATTTTTTTGTAATATCTTATCTGACTCTGCCCTGTCTCAGCTTTGTGAAAATAACCAGAACACTCCATAGCATCATGAGACAGCAAAATCCTGTATGAATTCCACAGAAAAAATCAGTGAGGGAGAAGGGGCAATGGGGCAAAAGGAAATAAAAGAGCTCTCTTAAGGCTATGCAGTACCAAAGAAGTGAAAAATCCCTCTGCAAAGCCTCCTGAAAAATGTCCTTCCTGAAAATATACTGAAACCAGAGGTAGTACAAGGATTTGGTGCTGGATGGGACTGTCTGCCTGTCCCAGGTGCAGAATTGGCACTTGCCCCTGTTAGACTTCATATGGTTGGTGATTGCTCAGCTTTCTGATCTGTCTGGGTCTCTCTGCAAGGTCTCCCTGAAGGTAAACCCTGCAGAGCTGCAGCAGCACTACTGAGCCACACTCAGGGGTGTTTCTGGGTCCTGAATAGAATACACTGTACAGAAATAATGAGCTCTTGACTGGCACTGTCCTTGGCCAGAGCCAGGGCAGGTTCCAGGGAGAGGAGTGTAACTGTCCATAAATGCTGGCTGCAAATTGAACAGCAAGGTGAGATACTGTGGCTTATGTCAAGAAAGAAATGGCTATCAAGTCTTTTCTAAGTCTTACTTAGAAGACAATCTGTTAATTTAGCCCTTGAATTTAGTTACATATCTCCAGGTTACTCCAAAAACTACTCCTGTGACGTGGCCCAAAGGGAAATCTAAGTGAGAGGGTAAAAAAGTGACATTTCCTCACTTCCCAGTGAAGGAAAGTGAAGGTAATACTCAGAGACAGATTGTGCTCAAAAAGAAAAAAAAAAAAAGGGTTGGTGTATGATGGTTCCTCATCACTGGCTTCCAAGAGTTTGTGTTCTGGCTGGAAAAAAAATGCTAGTTGATAAAATATTTAAGCAACAACAGCAACTGTTCTTACCCTGGAAAAAGTCCAAGCTCCTATTAAATGCAATTAGATGGCGAGTGAGCAGATTTTTATCTGGTGGCACAGGATGATGGTGCAGGTTTCGATGAAAGACTGAAAGCTCTGCCTTGCTGTCTGCCTCCAGCCAGTCGGGAGGAGCTGCTGCTCTGGCAGGTCTTGTTCAGAAGAGGCTGCTGGGGGCAGCTAGGGGGAAAAAAGAGAGCAGAGAAGCCTAATACCATCCACGTCCCACTTTCTCCCCACTCCCTGGGGAAGCAGCTGTGCCAAGATGACCACAAGCTCTGCAGCATTTTTCAGCCAGGTTTATTCTTTCCCTTCAAGCATTTTCTAGGCTGGACTCTGTGCCTTCCCATCTGTTCCCATCCATGCAGGCACAGGCAGAGCTGGACATCTAATCCTTGCCAGCTTACTCACAACATGGGCATTCAGAGGCCAAGGACTCGCAGTGTTTTCCTTGGCCGTGTCAGGGACTGGGAGTCCTTGCCCAGAGACCGTCATCCAGCTGCCTGATGAAAAACAGGAAAGCCTTCCAGAAACAAAACACCTCTCTGCTGAGGGGAAGCAAAGCTTGGCATCACCCACATTTCCTACCCTTCACCCCACCCTGCAGCGTTCCTGTGCCTTACTCATCCCTCTGGCATCAGCCGCAGGGCAGCTGATTTTAGGGAGCAGCAGGACAGAGGATGGCACAGGATGTTACTGCAGGGAGGCCAAGCTGGCAGCCACTTCTCCTGACCCCCTGGACTCTGCAGGAAGATCTGTTTTGGACTCAAGACACAAACTAGACCACTGAGCACAAACCACTTCTGCCTGTGATTTCTCACCCTGACTAGGATGAGCCAGAGCAATTTTTACAGAGTGCTCAGGCATTGGAATGTGCTGCCCAGGGAGGTGGTGGATTCATCATCCCTGGAGGTTTTCAAGCTGAGACTGGATGTGGCACTTAGTGCCATGGGCTAGTGACCACGGGAGGGTTGGACTTGATGATCTTGGAGGTCTCTTCCAACCGAGTTGATTCTATGATTCTATGATATCAACTCTGATGTGATCCCTGAGTTTGGCAGCATGGACATTTACCAGCAAAGTGAAATTCTCTCAGCACGGAGAGAGGAAAAGCAGGGTCCTCGCTGGGGTGTGCTCATGGCAAGGGGATGAGGTCAGGCGAAGCTCAGTGCTAAGCCCTGGGCCAGCCCTAGGTGTCCTCCTAAGGTAAGAGGCAGTGCATGAGCTGGGAGAGAAAATACCTGTTCGGGTGGGAATAAAGGGAAAAAGGAGCCAGAGCCACAGAGGAATTCCAGGGCCAAATCCTGCTCAAGTTTCTACTCACGGGTTTAGCCCCAGCCTGTGGAGACAGTGCGAACTCCTCATGTCATAGAATCATAGAATTTTAGGGATTGGAATGGACCTCAGAGCTCACCCAGCCCCAAGCCCTGCCCTGGGCAGGGACACCTCCCACCAGAGCAGGTTGCTCAAGGCTCATCCAACCTGGCTGTGAACACTGCCAGGGTTGGGGCAGCCACAGCCTCCCTGGGCACCCTGGGACAGGCTCTCACCACCAGAACAGGCAAAAACCTTCCTAATATCTAGCCTAAATTTCCCCTCCTTCAATTTGTACCCATTGCCCCTTGTCCTGTCACTGCAGCTCCTAACAGAGTCCTCTGCAGCTTCCCTGGAGCCCCTTCAGATATTGAAAAGTTGCTCTGAGGTCTCCACACAACCTTCTCTTCTCTGGGCTGAACAGTCCCAAATTCCCCAACTTCAGCTCATTCTGACTTTCCCCTTCCCACTCAATCCAGCACATGTGGTGCCATCAGTGTCCGACCATTCCCACTCAGGTTCCAAGAGGTGCCCTGGCCAGGAGGGGAGAAGTCAGCCCTGCCCCACTCCAGTTCCCTCCTGCTGTGACTCCAGCAACACGGTGTGTTTGGCCTTGCCTTGAGCTGATAGAGTGTGATGCTTGCCCTGAATTTCAACCCAATGATAGGACAAAACATTATTTCTCATCCTACCTGAGAAAAGCAAAATCCAGAGAACAGAAAGGCAACTCAGAAGGTTCAAACTGTGCAACAGGAGTCTCCAGGGACAAAGTCTGCAGCCTGCTGTGTTCCTCCCTGGCTGCCTTCTGTGCTTGCATGTTTGTCTTGGTTTTCAAGACACACCAGAGCAAGCTGCTCTCCAGGGGAGAGGAACAGGACTGTGCTGTCCAGAGTGGACGATCTGCCAGGTCAGGACATCAGCAGACTGGTTTTCTGTTTCCAGCTCTGCTTCCACCCTGAAAAGGGGATTTTATCTCCCTTTTGTCCTGCTGCAGCCAACAGAGTTTTGTAGTGTGAAAACTTTGGTGCCAAGCACGTTTGTTGTGACACCACACAGCTGATGTATGGCAGCCAGAGCCACAATGCTAGAAGTGCCCACAGAGTGATATGATGTGCTGAGTCTGATGCTCTAATTGCAATGAACGTGAAAACCATTATGACTTAGTGCCATGGTCTAGTATCCATGGTAGGGTTGGACTCAATTACCTTTGAGGTCTTTTCCAACCAGGTTGATTCTATGATTCTATGACAGATTTTATTATTGAACTGCTCTGCCCTTACTTTTCTTCAGCTGTGCCCAGAATTCGTGAGAGATGACACAGTGACAGTGTTCCAGACCCATTTCCAACCTTTTATCAGCAATAGATATCCTTAGCATGTACAAACTTGGTCTGTGCATGCATCAACTTGGTCTGTATTACTTCCTTGTAAACAGCTCTTACTGGTGGAGCCCACTGGCTCAAAATCAGCCAGAACTGTGTTTCTCTGACACCTACCATGAGAAGACATCTATGGGCTGTGTCCTGGGACACCACAGGTGGCATGTGCCTCCCAAGGGACATTACAGACAGTGCTGGAAATCACTAACTGCTTAGTGCTGTGCCTTCATGGCATATCTCCAGCTGGAGATCAGCTGCTATGACAGGCCCACAACAGGAGCTGGGGATTTAGCAGCTCCTTTGGAAAGCTCATTCAGTGGAGCAAGAAACATTGACATAGCACCAAGTTCCCAGTTTTGTGACTTGCCTAATGATTTCTGTGAGGATAGGAATGAGAAAAAGAAAAGAAAGAATCATATGTTCCCAGCATATCCTAGCTGCTCCATCCTAGTGCTCCCATGAGCTCTGCCTGCTCCAAGAAGCAAAGCAAAAGCAAGTCAAGAGGAACTGCAGAGATGATTTCCAGGGGAAAAGGCTAATTTCATCATGACTTCCCTCTATGCCAGCCTTGCCTTCTCCTTCAGGACCATCTCCTCCCCTGCTCCTCTCCCCAGGTTGAACATCTCCACAGTTGTTTCTCCTGTCCAACTGCTTCTTTTGCTCCTGTGTGAGCTCTGCCTCCTGATTTTATCCTGACTGTCACTCTGCAGCTGCATGGCAGCAACCCTGCACCCATAGGGTCAAAGTGGGAGGCTGTGCCCTCTTCCACTGCCTGAGTGGTGGAAGAGACACAAAACCCACCTGTGAAGCCAGATATGTGTGGCATGAGCCACACAATAGTCCTCTTAAAATGCCTCATTACTTATCATAATAAAGGAAGATTCTGCAAGGCTTAGTCAGCCTTGACATGAGGACTGGGTGCACAAGCTACAAGCTTTTTTGTCCAAAAAGGAAGAAGGAAAAGAGGGAGATGCTGGAGAGCTGCAGTTTGTCCAAGTTCAGTTTATCTGGCAGCTCAGGTTTCAGTGTGGGCAGAAGAAGGCAGGTCTGGCCTAGACAGTGAGCTGTAAATTGTCTGCAAGGAGACAGGCAAAGGAAATTGTGCCTTTATTCAGAGACATGAGCACAGACAGCTGAAATGGAGACCTGCAGGACATGGAGTGATGTGGTTAGATGAGGATAACCCACCAAAGGGTTAACCCACCTGATAGAGATGGTCAGGAGGGAAGCCAAGAGTGGGCAGAAGAGAAGAAAGCTAGGGAAGAAGTAGATAGAAGGGAGAGTTTGGCAGTGTGTGATAAGGAGATAAGGCTGGCATGTCATTTGGGGTGGAAGGGCTTTTGGTTTGCAAACTGTTGTCTTTGAAAGAAAATTTAAAGGGGAAAAAAAAAAAAGAAAAAGCTTCTCTGATTTTAAGCCACTCCTTCCAATTCAGACATCCTCAAGTGATTGCCAAGGAATGCTTTCATATTCTTACCTCTGAGCTTTGGCATGCAGCAAGGCAGGCAGGAACCTCTCTGTGTCTGCCTACCCTGGAACCGGTTTGGGACATGCAACTGGCAACTCTTCCCTAGCTCAAAAAGAGCCTAGCAATTCCTTCTTCCCGAGAAAAGCTGGGGTTTGCATCCCCTCTGCTTCCTTCTGTGTGGCAGAGAGAAAACAAAAAGGAATGAAACATGTCTGAGGTCAAACGATGCTTTTACAGAGACACTGCTGCTCCTTCAGTCAAAGCTTGGTGCTGAGGAGAGGGAGAATCTCATGGATAATCTGACACAACCAATCCAGCACTGTGTCCTGCAGCCACAGGACAGCAGGCAAAGCTTTGTGTTCCTTACAGCAGTGATCCTAACAGGAACTCAGGCTTTTGCAGGGTTACAGCAATATTTTAGCCAGACCATGAGTGATAAAAGTTTGTTTATACTGACATTATATTTGAAGATGGGTTGAGGCATCAGACCCATGCTTATTTGTTGTCTTCTGCAGAGTCTGAGCTCCAGACTCTTCTCACATTGGACCAGTTTCCCAGGCACACACCTCTCCAGACAGAGGGAGCACCAAGAGACCTGTGCAGCTCCAGTCACTGCCCAGCCCAACAATGCCCAAGCCCCAAAGGGACTCAGTTCAGAAGGTAAGGAACAGGCAATCATGGAATCACAGAATCATAGAATTTTAGGGGTTGGAATGGACCTTATAGATCAGGACTTAGTGGCAGGGGTTGGGACTAGATGATCTGTGTCCATTCCAACCCCTACAATTCCATGATTCTATGATTCTATGACTGTTGTTCCTTGGCAGCAGGGTGAAGCCTGCCCAGCCTCTCAGCAGTCCCACAGAACAGGTAGGTGCTTCATCTCCTGAGATGATTCAGGGCTCTCACAGCCTTGACTAAGGGGGATGTAAGGAAAGCCTCAGTGTCCCCTATTGATTTTTCTATCCAGCAGCATTTTCAACAGCTTTGCTCCATGCTACTGTTCTAGGTGAACTCAGCCATTCATATCCTTCTCCCTAACTACTCAAGTAATGTATTAATCTACCCCTAGCTGCTCTTTCTCATGCCCCAACTACCTTCACAATCATGTCTTATAACCTGTACAAGATGTACAGGCCACGTCTTGGGCAACACTGCTCTAACAGCCTGTTAATATTAACCAGCCCCTTTGACAGAATTACTGGTTGCTTGGAACCATGGAATGGATACCTAGCTTTACCCACTAGGTGGAAAACCTTTGGGGCTCAGACACAGCCTAAGGAAAGCAAACTGTCCTGGCTGGTAATATACACATAAAAAACATCTGGTACTAGCCCAAGCTGCTCTGCTGTCTGCAGATATGGCCCAAAAGTCACAGAGGCAGGCAGGATGCAGCCACACCACTCAGACAGGAGGATAAATTAGCTGTATGGTGCTATGGTTTAACCCCAGCCATCATCCAATTACCACACAGCCACTCACTCCCCCACCAGTGGGATGGGGGAGAGAACCCTAAGGGTAAGACCTAGAAAATTCATGGGCTGAGATAAAACAATTTAGTAGAGAAAGGAAAAGCCACACATATCCTCTGCTGAGACCAGAGCCACCCAGTGCAGGGAGGTTGATATTAGTGATGTGGATGATCAGAACTACCTTCTGCCAATGTGAAAGGGAACGTTCCTTTGCTGAAGAACATGACCATATGCAAACAGAAGCATGGAACACCCTTTTTAAATCTTCTTTGCTCTGCAGAAAGCTGTTCATGCCCATTCCAGGCTGTCCAGTACAGCAGCACAGAAACAGCAGCAATGTCCTGGGCTTCTGCCAGCCCAGCACATCCCCATGGCTGTTATCAAAACATTCCCAGGCACAGCACAGCAAGGTGATAAGCAGCAACAGCAAAAAGTGACCACTAATGAGCACTAGACTCTAATATAGAATCTAAAGTGAGCCAAGCACAGGAGCCTGCACATGACTAGCTAAACAGCAGTAATAGCTATAAATTCAATCTAGCACATCCCAATGGAATCTGTTGTTATCTCAAACCCTTCATGCCCCATGTTGAGTGCCTAAAAGGGCTGTTGTGGTTTAACCCCAGGCAGCAGCCAAGCCCCACACAGCCACTCACTCACTCTCCCACCAACGGGATGGGGGAGAGAATCAGAAGGGTAAAAGCTACAAAACTCATGGGTTGAGAGAAAGACAGTTTCATAGGGAAAGCAAAATCCACACACACAAGCAAAGCAAACCAAGGAATTCATTCTCTGCTCCCCACGGGCAGGAGGTGTTCAGCACCTTCAGGAGAGCAGGGACCATCACCTGTGATGGTTCCTTGGGAAGACAAACACCATCACTCCAAACATCCTCCCCTTCCTCCTCCTTCCTCCCACTGCACACCCTGAGCATGATGTGCTATGGTGTGGAATATCCCTTGGGTCAGGTTGGGTCACCTGTCCCAGCTGTGTCTCCTCCCAACCTCCCATGCAGCCCCAACTCCCTTGCCATGTGGCAGTGTGGGAAGCAGCAAAGGCCTTGGCTCTGGGTCAGCTCTGCTCAGCAACAACACAAACAGCTCTGTATTATCAACCCTGTGCTCTGCACAAATCCTAAACACAGCCCCACACTAGCACCGTGAGAAAAATGACCCTAGCCAAAACTAGGACATGGATCCAGGCTGAGTTGGCCTTAAGGTGAGACAGCCCCCGTGGACTGTTTGATTTGCTAGTACAGATGTAGCATATTCCACCACCTTCCACTGCCAAGAATAGGCTATGTCTATAAATTAGACATAATGACATCTTAACTTTCATGTACCCAAACATTTTCTGGGTTTTGCCACCAGCCTCTCTACAGAGCTAGAGGAATGTTAAGCCTTTGTGGTTACATCCAGCAGTACAGATGGCACATCATGTACTATGCAAGACTCAAGGAGCCCTTCACAGATGAGGAGGTTGGTCAAGCACTGCAGCTCCAGGCAATGGCAAAACCTCAGAAATTTATGATTCAACCTTGTGAAAATCAAGCAGCATTTGAATCTCATGTAACAAATGTTCTTTTTACACAGTCTCCAAATGCAATGTTTTGTAGAACATCTGAAAGCTGCATCCTGGCTCTGTGTCTGAAATAGGAAGCAGATGTTCTCATGTATGGAGAGGGTCTAAAATCACTGCCTGTTCCCTGTAGTACGAGGGAACTGATTTGCTTTCCTCATAAAAGAAAGTGCAGTTCAAATGTACAGCAATCTGGAAATTATGGAATAGAAGCACATAATAGCTGGGGCTGGAAGGGACCTCTGGAGATCATTTACTCTTCCACCCACCTCCCTTCTCAAGGCAAGGTCAGCTAGAACAGGCCACCCATGACCATGTCCAGTGGCTTTTGAATATCTCCAGAGATGGAGACTGCACAATCTCTCCAGGCAACTTGTGCCAGTGTTTGGTCACCCTTATGGTAAAAAAAAAAATGTTTTCTTCTTTCAGATACTTTCCTGTGCTTGAGTATGTGCCTATTACCTCTCATCCTGTTAGCAGGCACCCCTGAGAAGAGACTCTGCCTTTTTCATACCCTCCTATCAGGTATTTATACTCTCTGACAAGATTCCCCCTGAGCTCTTTTTTTCTCCAGTCTGAAGAGTCTCAGCTCTCTCTGCCTTTCCTCATCTCTCTTAGACACTTCATGGGACCCAATCCAGTAAGTTCATACCTTTCTTGTCCAAGAGAGCACTGGGCACAGCATGCCAGGTATGGTCTCACCAGTGCTGAGCAGAGGGGAAATATCACTTGCCTCAACATGCTTCAAAGCCAGGTTGGATGAAGCCTTGAGCAACCTGCTCTGGTGAGAGGTGTCCCTGCCCAGGGCAGGAGTTGGGTGATCTGTAAGGTCCATTCCAACCCATAAAATTCTATGATTCTACAAGTTTGTCCCATCACTCATCACCAAAGTTATTACTGAAGATATTAATCAATACTGGCCTTAGTATTAACCTTTGAGTAAACCCCTAGTAACTGGCCTTCAGGTGGACTTTGTGCCACTGACCATATCCCTTTGAGCCTGGTAATTCAGCTGGTTTTCAGTCCACCTCATTGAGTAGTTATTGAGCCCACACTTCTCTGCTTGTCTATGAGGATGTCACAAGTCACAGTCATGAAACTCTGGCTAATGTCAAGAAAAAGAACATCCATTCATCCAACAAGCCACTCATCTCATCACAAAAGGCTATGACTCATAGAAGTTTAGAAGGCAGATACTGCCAGGGAGGGTGCATCTCCTCCTTGACTTCCTCCTCCTCTCTTTCTGCAGAAAAAAACCAGCACCTTTGGACAGCTGCAGGATGTGAGCAGTTCACACCTTTTACCTCTGTTACCAACCCACAGCCAGGGCTAAGGCAGTAAACAAATCAGATCTTCCTTCTCAAGGCCCGAGGTGGAAAGGACAAACACAGGAAGGAGCACAGAGGGGAGGAGAGAAGGCAGAAGAGTTTTAATAGGAGTTATCATGGTTCCTCAAATCTGTACCATCAAACCTGGTTCTATCCATCAATGTTTTGTGGAGTCTTTACCTGTGTCAGATGACAGATAGGCAGTCACATCAAGGATCTGGTTTTAGCTGATTCAGAACAGAACACACAAATCTCATAAGCCCTATTTGTGTGTGATGTCCTCATAGCTTCCCTTGTGCTGCTCTTTGCTTTCAGCCTCCAGCTTGATGCCCTTTTCCAAGTCCATATGGGAGAAACCCTCTTGATCTTCTAAGCATAAATGCATATCCCTCTTCCTTCACAGGGATTTCCAGTGCTACTGACCTTACGTTTCACTCCTCAACTTCAACCTCATATGGCATTTGTCTAAAAACTATCACACCTCGAGGCAGAGATGTGTTACCTGTGAGGACTGTGCAGAGCCATGCAAAGTACTGTCTGGCAGCAATGATGCCCAGAGCACTTTAAATCAGCATGAGATATGCTACCAAAGTTGGGTTCCCTCACCTGTGTGGCTGTAGATGCAGAGTTACAGCACTGAGGTTACCTCAAGCATCACACAGACAAGCAGTGACAGCACAGACTCAGCCAGCAGGAGGGTTTTGGCAGTTGGAATGGGTAAACAGATTATCTTTTTTGTTGTTCTTATCTGCTTATCCATTTGCTGGGGATGTTACATAACCTCCACCTGCACTCAGGGTTTGTTTAAACATAGGGAGGCAATATCCTCCAAGTCCTGTGCAAACACACTGGGTGTATTTTGGGGAACATTTTGTCTAGCATTTAAAGAAGAGGAAGGCAGCCCAAGAGCTCAGCATGCTTTGCTGCTGCCCAGGCCTTTCCACTACAGCAGCACCAAATGGGTAGAGAGAGAAAACCATTTCTGAGGAGCATTTAACTCTTTTGAACGTTGCATTTGAACTGTGCATTTTACAAGAACAGGGAAAGCAATACAAAAGTCAGGGGGGAAAAAAGCTCAATTTTGCTAAAAGCTTCATCCTTTACAATATTATCTAGACATTAGGGGGTGTGACTGCTGCATTTAGACCTTTTCCTTAATAGCCCCTTTTGCAGGAGGTGTGAGGAATGGCATGAAATGTCAAGTTACTGAAACAGAAGACAGACAGTGGTTATTGCACTACTGACACAAGTGCTTACACACATCTTCCTGGCAAGGTAAAATAACCTGCAGTGTATCCACATTTTAAAGCCTCTTCCCACTGCCAGAGGACACAAAAGCATAATGAGGTAGCAAAGTGCTTTAAGTGGCTTCTCTTATATTATTCTCACCTTCTGTTAGAGCCAGAGGACACAAAAGCATAATGAGGTCGCAAAGTGCTTTAAGTGGCTTCTCTTAAATTATTCTTACCTTCTGTTAGGTAAGATGAGCAAAGAACTTAAGATTTTAAGGTGGAAACTAGTCTTTTGTGCTGTTTTCATGGCAGAACCAAAATCTCCTCTTGCTGCAAGTTGTGGATCCTGGAAGAAAGAGTCAGAAATCAAGCACAGGAGTGTGCAGACATCAGAGCTCATTCTTGTACTTTCAGTCAAACCCTCCATGGATGAAGAAAATATATTTGCAGCTATCATTGTATGTTTGCCTTCTGCAAGTTGCTGCCTGGAAAGAAATATTACACTAGCATGTCCTTGGTAGTATTGTAAAAAGTCACGAGAGCAGCTCAGGAATACTTCAGTGTTGGTCATACCTTGTGAGTAAACCTAACAGGCTTATTCAGTGAGCACTGAGCTCTAGAGCTGGGAGAGGAAAGGGGCAAACAGGCTATGGGGAGAAGTGCAAGCAGAGCCTGGCCATGCCTGGATGTTTGCCACAGTTGAGGAATCACAAAGATGGGAAGTGCCAATGCTGTTTTCCCCCAGCAAAGCATTGAATCTGTTTTCCCTGCTACCAGTTTTCAACATGCATTGCAAACAAAGGGTTTCTGTTCTGATGGATTTAAAACACACACAGTTGGCTTTATATAGAGCAGGAATACATCTATTTAGTTTTTCTCCTTTGGCTCTCTCGGGGTTCATGGCCAAACCTCAATTGTTTCCCCTTGTTTTTTTCCCAAGGTGGTTTTTTTTTTTTTTAGAGCAGTTGTTCCTCTCTAACTGGATAGCAGCACAAGTAAATCAGCTTCCACGCTTTTAGAAACAAAGGAACAATGAAACATTCAGGCAAGCTTGCCTCAACAGATTACTCCTTTTATTTATTTTTTTTATACTTTCAAGGCAATTTGCAACAGGAAAAGTGCCCGAGAGCCCAGAGGATTGGGGAGGAGGAGCTCGGAGCAGCCACTGTGACTCTCCTGGGAGATTAGGGGCCAGATCCTCCCCTCACTTAAGCTCCTGGAAGTTGTGCAACTGCTCAAACAGAGCCAGGGGAAGAATTTGAGCCGTTTTCTTGCAGTGGTATGCTGAGGGTAAAGGACCGTGATTAATGTGTTACCATTTGTCAGCTGAAGTTTGGTAACTGGGCATGAGGCAGCAGCTCCAGGTTTCTCAGCAGCACAAGGAAAACCCAAGTGTGTAGACACTCTGCTTATGGTCCTGGGGTAGAAGAGCAAAGTGGGACCAGAGCAGGCAGTGCCAGGATTTTGGGAGCTGTCTGGCCATGGATGAGTCCTGCCCTGCCTTTCTCAGACCTGGCAGTGGTGAGAGGAGACTTGATGTTCACATCCCTGCAGCTAACAGGCTTTACATGACCATCCTGCTGACAGCAGTTAGGTGATGGAGGTCAACTGTCACCTGGGGAGCTGTCAAGGCACTTCTGACCAGCTGCCTGCACATATGCTCCCTTAAATGCTTGGTGGCACTTACATCTCTCTTCTGGGGAGTCTCTTCTGTCTGGCAGCAATTTGTGCTTCAATATTTTGGGCCTTGAAAGCAATTCCCAGTTGTGTGATCTGAAACCACTGCTAAATTACTAGCCCCCTTGCTCCAAGGCATGCAAAACAAGACAGAGGTGTATGGAGAAGGGCATCACCCATCAGTCAAGAGCTTCAGTCATGGCATGGCATGAGCACATCTCCCTGTCACTCCTAGGACATGCAGGAAGATGCCAAACTCAGTTCAAAGTGCTGAAGGTAATTTCAGCAGGCAGTTTGCAATCACATGTGCTGGGAAAGAGCCAAACCAATGATTAGCACTCTACAAAAAAAGGCATCAGGGATCAGTAATGCTGAGGGTTATTTGCCTTTGGGCTCAGAGCACAAGGTGCTGTTTCCCACCAAGCTCAGCAGTTCTCCCACCCTTTACCCTTTGCACCATGACCAGTTGGAGAGCTCAGCAGAAGTGGTGACAACCCATGGCATCTTTCCCTTCTGCTCTCTTGCCTTTCTTTGCCAGGAAGAGGATTTGGGTCCTTGGTGAAGCAGAGTGAGATGGTTTACCTTCAGTTGGCTGCACTGCTGGGGCTAGCAAATGTTGGCAAGAAAGCTAAGCTTGCAGCTCCTGTGGCTGTTTTAAAATTAT
>NW_008690985.1:0-2364 GCF_000695815.1 Acanthisitta chloris | reverse complement strand
CACCCATGCTGTGCCCCTGGGTACAGCCCATCCTGATGGGGACAGCCCATCCTGGTGGGCCCAGAAGCTGTGGGGACCCCAAACACCCACCCACCCACACTGTGCCTCTGGGTACAGCCCATCCTGGTGAGTACAGCCCATCCTGGTGGGCTCAGCAGTTGTGGGGACCCCCAGCCACGTTGTGCCCCTGGGTGCTGCCACTGAGTGCTGGCTCTGCCATGGGACATTTCACTCTGGTGTCCCCTTGGGGCCAGGCTGGACCTGCTCCTCCTCTTGTGCAAACAGGCAGATAAGGGCACTGCCAGCACTGCCCTGCAAATGCCATCGCATCCCACGTGGCCATCCCGCCCAGCCCCGAGGGTGTCCAGTGGGTGCTGCAAGGGCTGGGCTGGCATGTGTCCACACTGCTCTGCTCCTCCCTCTATGCCACGGCTCAGGAGGCTCTTCCTGACCCTGAGTTTCTGGGATCTGATATTGGCTAAATCCCAGTTTTCTGTGTGTGATGGAAACCACCTGGGAATGGAGCCCTGTTGAGGTCAGGAGCCCAGGCAGGTGCTGCTGCCCTTTCTGGGCCCTGCCATGTCCTTGCTGACCAGCTGTCTCCTCCATGCTTTAGTGTCAGGATATGGCATCAATGCCACCACCAAAGTGTCTCTAAACAGCTCAGGGATAGTTGTGTCATCATCTCCATCCAGCTCAGCCCCAGCCACCAGTGTGGGGTTGCCCAGTAAGGCTCCATCCAGCCCAGTCACCATGGCACCTCTGCCAGCTTCTTCTGGCATGGCCATGGTGTCAGCTCCAACCAGGAAATCAGACTTGGTGGTATCTCTGACACCTTCATCTGGCAGAGCTGTCACATCTATTCCAGGATCATCAACATCTCCCTCCAATGCAGCCACAGCACCTGTGACACCTCCATCCAACACCACCACCACATCATCTTCATCCAAGACACTGGGATCAACACCATCTTCATCCAAGACACCAGGATCAACAGCATCTCCATCCAACACACCGGGATCAACACCATCTTCATCCAACACCACCACAACACAGTCTTCATCCAAGACACCAGGATCAACAGCATCTCCATCCAACACCACCACGACACAGTCTTCATCCAAGACACCAGGATCAACAGCATCTCCAGCATCTCCATCCAACACCACCACGACACCAACTCCACCCAAGACACTGGGGTCAACAGCATCAACAGCATCTCCATCCAACACCACCACGACACCAACTCCACCCAAGACACTGGGGTCAACAGCATCAACAGCATCTCCATCCAACACCACCACGACACCAACTCCACCCAAGACACTGGGATCAACAGCATCTCTATCAACAGCATCTCCATCCAACACCACCATGGCACCATCCCCATCCCACCCATCTGTGCCCAGATCCACAGAGCATCCATCCAACTCAACAGCAGCACCAGCCCCATCCTCACCTAGACCTTCTGGACCTGTTCCCAACTCCTCCACACTCACTGTGAGCCCTGGTCCCAACAGTACCTTGGCCACCAGCTTGAGAATGACACTGGCCATCAACAGCTTGGGTGAGAGCCAGCCTGGGGGGCACTGTGTGGGCAGGTGACCTGGGTATGGGCACAGCAGCAGCTCTGGGTCCCCTCCTAGACCTCCCACCTGGGGCTGTGCTCACAGGAGGACCTAGGGGTGCAGGTCCCCAGTGATCCCAGAACCTCCAGGCTGCTCCAGCCTCTTTGTGGGGTGTTGAGGTCTCCCCATTCTCCCCCATTCTCTGTGTCATGAGACTTGGCCATGGGGTGGGAAGGCCCTGGGCTGGTCCCTCGTGGGTGGAGGTGGCACAGGAGCTGGGTGCAAGGTCTGTGAGGGTTGAGACAGCAGCAGGGAAGATCTGGAGATGCTCTTGAGCCCTTCTCAAGACCCTCTGTGGTGCTTGGAGGCTCAGCAGTGCTGTGGGTGGTAACCCATCTCCCCCCTACAGATCAATCCTCCACCCAGCTGAGCTCTGGGGTGGTCATCATCATCTGCCTCTTCGTCTGTGTGCTGCTGGGAGCAGCAGCAGTGCTGCTGGTGAGGCTGTGCCGGCGTGGGACCCCCCGATTCCACCACCTGGACGAGGTGCCCATGGTACGTGGGGGGCACTGAGGGTGGCAGGAGGGCAAACAGGGGCACAGCAGGGTTGGCTGCTCACCCTTCTCTCTCTTTTCCCTAGAGCAAAGTGTTGGATGAGTCCTCCATCCCCCACCCCACGCCCAGGTGACCCCCCCGGGGACTCCCCACGCTGCTGAATAAAGATGCTGCTGCCTCTGCTCTGGTTTCTACTCACCCTGCCCGGGGAAAAACCCATGTCCCGGGGGAAGCCCCAATC
>NW_008690984.1:51656-53066 GCF_000695815.1 Acanthisitta chloris | reverse complement strand
AGAGACAAATAATGCTTACAAACAACTAGGAGTTGGAGGTGTTTGCTTTAACTCTTTTTTTGTTTACTTTTCTTAGTTTGAATGCAGACCTTAAAACTTAAAAAAGCCACCAAAACAAACCAACCAAAAAAACCCCAAAACAAAATCCCACCACAAAAAAAGGGCATTAGATTTGCATAGATTTACAATGACTTAGAAATCCACTGGGAAGGTTTCATTTCACAACACACCACTTTGGAGGATATTTCAAGAAGGGTAGAAGCACCTCAGTGGAAGAAGGAATAGATTACCAAAGTAAATGTAACATTCAAGTGGATAGGGAGCAAATACAGAATGTTCTAGGACTGAAAAAATGTTCAGAAAACAAACAGGAAAAAATGTCTCTTCTAGGAAATAAAGTGATGTATGAATCAGAAAAAAAATGGGAGTCCATAATAGAGGGAGCACTACAATAATAGATGACAAAGGGAAGCAAATATCAAATGATAGGTTTATAAAACAGTATTGCATGTTACCAGCTGCTATAGCTCTACTGAATTTCTAAGTTGCTCTGGTATGTATTTTACTAATTACTTCAGTTATTTCAGTAAACATACATCATGGCAATCTGAGTTTTTAATCTGGAAACAGCAGAATAAACTTCTAGTTTACAGTATTCTGCAGGAAGGTAGCAAAATGGGTCTGGTGCCTCAGTCTTGTATTTTCTATGTGTTTGTCTGTACATCAGCCATTGGAAAACACCTAGAGAATTTTCAAATTTGGCAACATTATTTGTGCATCATCCACCAGTCCCTGTTTTCTTCCTCTTTTGTAGTTAAAGAGAAAACTGTTGGTCTCAGACTACCCAATTTTTTTCCCGCACGTGGATTAGCACACTGATTGTTACTTTTTTGTGCATTCTAAGACAACAATTTGAGAATGAAAATTTCAAATTCTAGCTGAATGCTATGTTTATTAAACACAGACATTCTACTTTCAATTTACTACACTTCCAAAGGCATATTTACCTAGTTGGTGAGTGTTTGACAAGTTTCCATCCTGACATTTCCTGGCTCCTGTTTTTCTCTGTATAACAACTACATGCTTTGAGTTGCACTTAAACTGGTATTCCAGGTTATTGACTTCAGTTTTGCAATGGTATTTCAACTTCTTATACCATTCTTTGTCAGCAAAACATTAAATGGGCATTTCTATCATCCTCATATATTCACAAACATCTTAAAGCAAAATAAAATTTCTGATATTAATCTAATGATTTGTTACAGATGGCAATTCTCAAAAGTGAGACAAAATAGTTTATTTTACTCCTAGTGGTTAATCTTCTCAAAAAAATTTATTATTTTTGGCCTTTTTTGAAGCTGTTCATCCTACTTACATATTTTTTTTCTATTCCTGGAATGATAAAGTAAA
>NW_008690984.1:44970-51621 GCF_000695815.1 Acanthisitta chloris | reverse complement strand
GCAGGAAGGGATTCTGACTGAGCCACTGAAGCCACTGCTGAAGAGGGAGGCTGAAAAGGCATGTGGAGGACCTGTGCCTCTGGGGGACTGATTGATTCTGGGGACTAGAAAAGGGGCATGAAAATATTCATTTTTAGATCTTGAGGAGTATAGCAGCTGAAAATCTGTGTCAGGTGAAGTATGTCTGCAACAATGTATTGCTGAATAGTGTTCTGGTCTGCTCGTGGTCTACACTACCGAAACCATATTGCACAAAGGAAAGCATATTTCAGTTACAAAATTGCTTTTTATCTGGAGTTGTTTTAAATATATTTCAGTCCAAAGCCATCACTACACTCCTGCAAATAAACTGTACAGAGCCAGTGATGTGAAGACTATCTTGAGATATGTAAATGTAATGTCGTAGAGCAAATCATAGGAAAGAGAAGTACTGCTCCCATGGGTCATTTGGTAGAAAGGGGAGGAAAGGAGACCATAAAGTTCCAGAGAAAGAAGGCTGGTGAATTGCTTATTTAATAAGACAAAATTGAATGTAAAATATTGAAGAACTGACAAATCTCTCCCTCTATGCCTGTAAACAGGGAGAAGAATACAACTGCTTAAAAAATTGATGTTTGCAACCATTTAATGAAATATATGGCAGTTTTGATGCAGAGTTTGGAAAGAAATATCTCAAATGTCTTACATTTCTTCATGAATAAGCTCTCACACTCTCTTCATAAAATGCTTTGTTGTTGGTTTTCATTGTGGAATTTGAAGTGCAGCAATTTTCTCGGGCGTGTCTTCAGAATGTAGGTCAGCCATTTAGAGAACAGAAGTCAATACCATGTGGCTAAGAAACAATCATATGACTCCATTTAGCAGTAAGTGGTGACTCTTTTTGGACAAAGAGTTTGATTTACTGTTACAAACAGGGAACATCGTGATGGGTCCACAGAGACTTACTAGCTATGTGCATGGCCATTCATCCAGCATTAGTTCTCACAGCTGCATGCACCATTCTTGATGGATTCTTCTTTACATGTAATGTTGGTCTCTTGGCAGTCAGCATCACAATTTTTGGGGGGAAAAATATTGCTTTATGATAGAAGACAAACTTTCTCTTGGCAGTCAGCATCACAATTTTTTTTGGGAAAAATATTGCTTTATGACAGAAGACAAACTCGAAAGGTTAGTTTTTCTTCCAAAACCATTCTCAGCCATACAGACCTAACCTCCATCATGATTTCTTTATATTCAGCAATACTGAATTCCTTGACATCCTACTAGATACATTTTGGGACTAATATAATGGTATGAGAATGTTTCCAAAATACTTTTCCAGTTTCAATGAAAAAAGAAAGCATTTCTCTCCTAGTATTTTAATTCATTCATTAAAACTCAGCAAATAAAAACAAATTTTTAGCATAATCATGTAGGACTTAACATTTGCCTGCAGTGCTGAGAATATTAATTCACTCTTTAAATGTATATGTATCAGAAGTCACGTGTACTTATGCCAAAGAAACATTCACCAATTTCTAGCTTTATGACCGTGACTAGTCTCACAGAAGGAAGAAAACTACTCTTAAATGTATGAGTAGGGATCTTTTTCTTTAACAAAATAATATAGAAGTTATTGTATTCACAGGCTGAGGCAAGGGGGAAGTGCCCTTGTTAAATAATCATCTCCCTTTAGACTTTCAGAACCCTAGAAAGATGATTTTAATGCCCTACCCATACCAATTACTTTTGATCCTAAAATGCCTGAGAGGTCCTCTTTGCTAGATGCTATACAAACAGAGTAGACAGTCCATGCTCTGAAGATCTTACTAGCTCAGGGTCTGTTGGAACTGGTGAAATTCCCAGTGCAGCTACGATAGGCTGGTTGTGCTGCTGTACTTACAGTGGCTTGACTGGGCACATGTTCTGCATGTGTACAGAGTTGGCAGATTGATCACGAAGGACATAACACCACAATGACCACAAAAGGAGGATGGGAACTCTGTACTGCAATGGGGTTGGACAGCTCTCTTATATAAGCAATTCAGGTCATCTGGCCCAGGGTAAGGCAAAAGCATCTATATATGCATTGATTTCCAGAGCCTTATCTTTAAACTCCTTGTGTTCAGCATATGTGAAATGATTAAGAAGTATTCTGAGGTGCCTCCCTGTCTGCCACATTTTGTCACACTCAGACGGAGATGAAACAAAACCAAACCAAAACAGAAAACGTTAGGGCATTTTAAAAGAGCCACATGAGTGATATCCTGGACCTTTCCTCCATTATATGAAAGACATCAGTGACTGATAATGACAGCCTGTCAGATAATACCAGAGTCAAAAACTAATCTCAACTTGTTAGCTACCTGCTAACCATTTACTGCAAGGGGTCCTAAAGTCTGAATGCTGGAAAAAATTCAACAGAGAGAAGGCCATTATTCTGTCACCTTGTTAAAATACAACTATGGTGGTGCTGTTCAAAAGTGTTTACAATGCCACAATGGAAATACAGGCTGTGCAAAGTCACAGTACAGTCAGCTCTCCTTTAATAACACCCATTGAGAATAGTTTTGTAAGAGCTGAACTCTTTAAAATGCAGTACAGTCAGCTCTCCTTTAATAACATCCATTGAGAATAGTTTTGTAAGAGTTGAACTCTTTAAAATTAATTTTCAAGGTTTTGCAGCTGATAGAAAATAAATGGAACCTAAGATACAGGGCTATTTTAAAGCTGAGATATGATCCCAAGTTAAAATATGTGGTAACTTTGTTAGAGATGTCTCATTGTTAGATTATTTCCATAAGTAACAGAATGGGGAGAATTTGAAAATGGAAACCAAAACTGATGCCATCATGTTATTAATCTTGTATTGCCTTCAGCTGCCTATTATATTCCTGAGTTTTGTCCTACATTTCCCTTTTACATCTGTTTCTATTGGCCTTTTCTTCAACCCTCAAGCATCGTGCAGTGAAGTGTGAATAATTTCCCTTATACATTTAATCACACTCTCCAAACAAGGAAAGACTCTCTTTCTATCAGAAAAAAAACCACTTTTCAACTGGAGGGAAATAAATGCCAGCAAACAGAATGCATGTGTAAGCCATTGTTTCTTCATCCCCTCTGTGTGAGTTATAACTGGTGGGGAGGTTCTTGTTTTGGCTATGTTGTCAGTATATTTACCTCCAGAAACCCACTACCATGTCAGCAAATCTGAGCAAGAACAGTAGTGGTTTCCCCATTACACATAACCAAACAGAGAAGATGGGAAAGCTCCTGAAGTCATAGCACAAAAGGAAGAATGGATGCAGTTTAGTCTAAACAGGATTTATTTAAGTAGATTTTTTTTTCCCTTGGGGAATTATGATGCCATTTTAATGTGTATTTCCGGATATTTTACACATTGCTGCAATCACTTTCAGATGACTTAAACATATGCACAGTTATTATTGTTTATTCCTTCTGTCATCTCATACATTTTCGTTCAGCTGCTCTTTATTTTGAACCCTCTTTGATGTATCTTGATTTAGGTCTTGCCAAACTGAGAACTCTTAATCAAGAGAATAAATACTTCAAAAAGATTTTCTAGCACTAAGTCTTTTTTCCCCCCTCTCTCTCTTCTTCTCTTTTTTTTTTTTTTTTTTTTTTTTTTTTTCCTTTTAACAGGAGTGTGGAAAGAGGGTGGAGGGGATTAAAACATGGACCTGTTCTTCACAATATGTGATCATACAAGATATTGTGCTGCTGCTTCCCAAATTTCTTTGAAGCATGCCTCTAAACCTTCTTTTTGTTCTTTTTTTTTTGTTCTTCTTTTTTTTTTTTCTCCTGATGTCATCACACACTTCAAGGTATTTGGGTTAGAAATTGCCTTGTTGTTAGGTACCACTACCCTCTGCAGGGCTCAGAAACTTCCAGTATGGTGTATTTTTTCACCAAGCTATGATGCAACATTTGTTAGACACATAGCCCAGTAACTGTATCAATTTTGAAAAATATAGTAGTGACTGCAGAAACAGTAACTGGAGGTACTTTCTGATAGTTACTCTACTTTGGACAGGATCAGGTTCAGTCCTGCAAATCTCCTAGTCTGACCTGTGAGGACTGGCAAGTGCAGGAAAGACATTCAGGATAGTGAAAGAACTGCTTCAGGATGACACACAGGTTAACACAAACAATACTACTTTAGAAATGTCATGATACTTAATTTGGACTGTGGGTAGTTTCTGGCTAAAGGAGACCCCTCATCACCTGCCTGGTGATGCTCAGGTGTCAGTGAGGTACTGCTTAGGCCAGGATTTCTGTCCTGGACGTTCGTTTTACCTCCTTTTTTTTCCATTCAGATAGTTTCTGATCCCCATTTCTTTGTGAAAGAGATCATATCTAAAGAAAGATATTTTCATACTTGATATCAACTCGATAAACAATCCTTAACACATAGACTTAGAAACAGCCTTTCCAGCTCTCTGTTAGTCAATCAGTTCAGTCAAACTCTACTCCCCTTCCAATTGGGATGAAATCTGATTGCCCTCTGGTTACTTACAGGCAATTCACATTTAATTTTCTTGTAATGAAGTGTTGTTTGCTAGAAAATTCATATAAATCACATAGTGTTGGCACTGTTCTAAGATCTAAGCTACTTCCATTCAAAGTGAGAGACACCTGCGGCACAGTGAGCTCCCTCTGAGGTACTCACCTACAGCCCTGTTTGTAGTTAATGGAGCATTTTTGACATATGTGGGGTATGTTTTGTCTCTTCTAGAGATGTCTCAAGTAGATAAAATGATTCTTTAGAATTGCTTCTTTCTCTCTCTGGTCCAAAAGGAGTCTACGTTACCAGCTGTAGAGACAGTCATTAGCATTTCAGGCATCCTAATATGGAAGAACGAATTTCACACTATAAATCCACAGATCCAAAATTCATGCTGTAATAAAATTGCCATGAACAAGATTTCATGTGTGATCTCATGATGGAATCACAGAATGAATAATAGACTGTTTAAAATCAGCATAGCACGCTCAACTGAGAGTTCAGCTGATGTAGCCACCACTTCTGATTTTGTTCTGGACATCCACATTGAAAGACTGGAACCGGAACAATCTTGTCTTTTTCTGGATACAGAGCTAAGAAGAAATTTAACTTCAAAGTCAGATTTCCGCACTGGGATGACGTTTTCCTCAGCTTTGTGAGTTATGTACACCAGCAATCATGTCTTACTCTGTCCTAGAGGGAATCAGGTGTTTGAAATTAAACATACATGAGCATTCTGCTGAATGAGAGACAAGGATTTGTCCTCCCTTCCATTCACATTAATCTAGTCCAGCTGAAAGGTTACAAAGAGGTCCTAGAAGAGGACTCATGTCTATTATGTCTTTGAGTAAAAGAACTAGTAAAGTATTTTGAAACTGTTTTATTTTTGACAGTGTAGATTTCCATAATCTTCTACTGCTCAATAACATTTTACTGCTTTACAGTTTCATCTTAAAAATCTGCCCTTAAGATAATCCAGGCAAGTCAGTATTCCTGAAGCAACTTTTCTTGTAATCATACTATTTCAAACAAATGCTCTTAGGGTAAGGTAATTCAGAAGGTGATTGCAATCCAGCAGAGGAAGCCACATCCTACATAAGGATCTCTTTGAAGGAGTCTAGTCAGGCTTGTACTCTGCATGCAGTGCTGGGGCAGGCCCTCTGCAGAAATTCAGTGATCAAAGTCAGACTGAACTGACTAGGTTTTTTCCCATGACTGGCAGTGTTTAATGTTAGGATAGTATCACATTGTTCTGACAATCATTTCCCTTTTTTGAGCCTTAATGGTTCCACTTCAACATTTTCAGTCTCAGCCACTCATCTAGATTCAGGTTAGATAAGTAGTTACTCTTTGGTGTAACTCCACAGCCCTCTTTCAAAACACCATATATATGTGGACAAAACAAAAATAATAAAAAAAAGGAGATTAGACTTTCAGTATAAGCTAAATGTACGAATTCCACAAGCCCTAACATTGCAAAGGTTTAATCCAAAAATACAGAAAAGATTCTTAGTCAAGCCACACTGAGGATCACCATATACAGCAACTGGCTACTACATTTCTGTGGTTAGATTCTGGATTCTGTCCCACACTATTCAGTTGTTATGCTTTGAACAACTAACAATAGCAGCTAAAGCTTCAATGTTTTGTTTAAGAATTATTTTCTAAATCCTGAACCAAATCACATTGTAAACACTTTTAAGATTAAATTACACAATAGAAAGCATGATAAATCCTGAACCAAATCACATTGTAAAAACTTTTAAGATCAAATTACACAATAGAAAGCATGGTCACAACAAGCTACTTGAAAAATGTTACTCAAGGATTCACGATTTTTCATCCCATATATTTGAAAAGAATGCAGAGTACACACCCATCAGGATTAATGACTCCAGCATTTACAGGGAGTGAATGGATTTCTTTAATAGTTCACACCCAAGTTATTGGCAAACCGTTCAAATTATGCAAAAAAATCACCTGGGCTATTTGTAGTTCTAGGCACTAAATCACACACTTGAGCCATGGGCAATTTAAGCAAAATTTCTACTTTCAGAAAAAACAACATGCTCTATTCCTGTTAACCTTGAAATGTTAAGTGTATAAAGAAGGAAAATGGCTTATGCATTACAAAATGCTAGTGG